>NC_090827.1:62001509-62304539 GCF_028021215.1 Eschrichtius robustus | reverse complement strand
AATACTCTGTTTGAAGTAATCCCATTATTTAGAAGAAAATGAATTCTTACTCTTTTATATAATAGGGAAATGATTATTTTGTTGGAACTATTAGAATAAGGTCACACCTATTAGAATGGACAAAGCCCCTGGAGTGACTTTCTGTTCTTTTTATGTAGCATTTTTTTTCCTTTTAGAACCTTGTAACAGAGACTTGATTAGTCATTCATGAAACTTATTTCTTCTTCCTGGGCATACAGCTAGACTAAATATACCAACTTCCCTTTACTTATTTGTGGTCATGTGAATGACTTTTAGCCAGTGAAATGTAAATGGAAGTGACATGCTCATTTCCAGGCTTAATGAAGTCCTTCCATCTTCACTCTTTGTCCATCAACTTGAAGCTAGTGAGTATGGTGATCTTAAAAACTGTATTCTGAAGATGCCAGAGCCAGAAGAGAGAAGGAGCATGAGTGGCTAAATTACTACTTGGAAGACAGACACCTCCAAATTAGAAACACTGCTTTTTGGACTTCTTGTAAGAGAGAAAATTGAGATTTGAGAATTCATATGTTACAGGAGCTAGAATGACCATGACTAACCCAGAAATTGGTGCTGGAAGTGGGGTACTGCTTAGACAGTACCCCATATTTTTATGTTATAAAATATGCTGTATTGGCTTACTGATGATGCAGCAGATGTTGGAGAAACTGGTATCAGAGGCTGGAAGGAGACCCATGTTTTGCAGTGGCAAAATGGGTGGTAAAACTATTACCTACCTATTGAGACTGTAGCTCAGTACAATCTCAAGAGGAAATAGTTCAAAAGAGTATAAGTAATACTGTATTTTGCATTTTAGCATTTTACTTTTAGCAAGACTTTGCTGAAGAGATAAGCTCAGGAAACAATTGCAGAAATGAAAGTGCATAGGAATATTTGGAATTCTTGACCAGGAACAGTAAAACAATGAAACTAGAAGAGGCCTTGAGTACAGTCCTCCCAAGATTTAGTCCCGGAACAAAAATCAGATCAAGGCTTTGGCCTTTCCATCCAAGGCCATTATTTTCGATGGCCTCAAGGAGGCTGGGATGAAGTTCTTGAGAAACTGACATGGGGGCAAGGAAGCAAAGGAATAAATTGGGTTAGAGAATTATGTAAGAACTTTGGGTGTAGTTACTAGAAGCAAATAGATCATAGGACTAAATTTTTGAAGGAATTTTATTACTGATCAAATCATGAACCTGATTCAAATAATGTTCAAGTGTTAAAACCTTGAGGCAGCTGTTCCACCCCAAACTTGCATAGGTAGAAAATAGAGCATAAATGCTTTACAGCTCCCCAGTACTCACATAGGATGTGGCCATGGGGAATAATGGGCAGAAAACATTTCAGAGGCCAGTATTGGGCCATACAGAAGACAGAGGACAAACAAATTCCTCTACAAAACTAGATTGCGATCTCATCAAAACTTCCTCCACTCTCACAGCAGATGGACCACAAAATGCCTGCTCAGTATTTCATCGTTGTTATGTATCTGTATTGCCTAGTGTCTTACAGTTTTCTCTTTTCCTAATGAGAGCATATTGTAGTTACCTGTTTCTGATCTACCACTGTACAATTTGTTTCCTGGAATTTGGGGTGATATTAGAGATAACTTGTGTTTTTTAATTCATAGGTTGTATCTGGATCTAATGAAGAGGACTGCACATTACCTAGAAACTAGACTTTAAGCCCAACCTAGTAACTGGATAGAACTTTTAGGTTGTCTTTATTTGGGTAGGATGTGTTCTTTATGTGGGAAGAGAGGTAAAATGGATATTTAGTGATCAGAATAGTGGACTCTTGCAGACACTAGATTCTTCTGAGCACACAGTTAGATTACATTTCCCAGCCTCCTTTGCAATTAGGCTTACCAGTTAGATGTGCCAATTAGATTCTAACCAGTGGAATGTGAGTATAAGTGACGTGCTCCTATGGCATCTCTGGTCCATAAAAAATATCACATGAAAAGTTCTCCAGTATCTCCCATTCCCCAGCAACTTAAGGCATTTGTATTGGAAGCCATGTGTTGAAGATGGCGAAGCCACAAGGTGTAAGGACTCTGGTTTCCTGAATCTTCACTTGGAGGATAGCTGCCTGCCTATTAACTTGTGTTAGAGTTCTTATGCGTTCTTTTGTGTGACCCACTGATATTTGAGAGTTTGTCCTAACTAGTATAGATCTACCCTTGTTTCTCCAGGTGCAACCATCCATTTCCTGGTCTTAACTCCCATACCACAGGAGTGGGCCCATGAATCAAGCCAACCAAAGTACCATAATTCCTCAGTCATAGGGATTGGTTTAGGAATGGGCAGGTTAACAAAAGGAGCCAATCAGAGACAACCTCACCATTTTGGCTAGCATTATTGAGAAAGAGGCACCTCACTCTGGCTGAAGTTAAGCAAAAACTTAAATTATCTGTGGCCTTTGGTCACCATGTGGCATGAACATGTCTGAGAAAGAAATCATTACAAGACAATAGAGGCAGTCTCGATGGTATTGCAAGAGGTAAAAAGTGCTCATGAATTGAGACATATTTCTTGGCTCTCTCCTCAGAGTTGAAACCCTAAGGGGTAAGGGATAGACACTGCCAGGAAGACTTCGGAATTCAAAAACAGGGAGCTTGTGGCTTGGGCCCTGTTTCCCACCTGGAACTTTGCCCAACACAGGCAACTACAATCAAGTAGAAATGGCAACATAATATGTTTAAGCAGATGGCCAGGCAGCATTGATAACCACTCCCACTCCTGCATGTTCCTTGACTACACTGAACTGAAAAGGAGATACAGAATTCCTTAAGAGGTATGTAAATTTGATTCACAGTAAGAGCGCAATTGCTTTACACAGGCTTGCTGCAGTACAGGGTGATTGAAACTCATGGCACAGGCTGTGGTATGAATCCATGGGTTGGATAGAGGATCCTATTGAGAAGACACACCCATAAATTCTAAAGTAAGGGCAGAGGAAAAACAATCACATTTTGAGAGAATAGATTGCAAATTGTATCAACAATAGACATTACAGCAACAAATTTAGTCAGCAAGCAGGCCAGATGCCCCTCCAACAATGCCATGATAGTGAAGGACTTACCTCCAGCAACCAGATAAACTCTTAGAGAGAGAGAAAAGCCTAATAATATGTTAAACTTTGAATTCTCTGAACTTGCATCCAAAATTAATGTGAAATTCAAAACGAACTATTAAACTGGAAAAGAGTAAGAAATCTCAAAATGGCAAGGTTTGGGTTTTTATTCCTGACTAGTACATAAAATAATAACCAGTGTCAACAAATGACACACCCTGAAATGCAAAACTGGTAAGTCTAGGTGGCATGCACAGTGATAACAGTTCCTTGGCCCTGGCTAGGAGGTTCGTTAATATTTACTATGTTGTAGCAAGCAAGCAAATTGTTAAATTTTAGATCTTAGACAATATCTATATCAAGGTTAACGTTTTAGGGGAATTGGTAGAAAAATGTCAGGATTTTGCAGTGTGTCCATTAGCAAGGTCCTACAAGAAAGGGATACATTTCAGTTCAAGCTGCCTCTATGAATGCAGGAGAAAGAATACAGTTGACCCTTAAACTGTGCGAATTTTTAAAAATAAATACAGTGGCCCTCAGTATTGGGGGACTGCACATACATGGTTAAATCTGCAAATGCAGAATCCACAGATCTGGAGGTTTGACTACTGGACCCAAGCATCCGCAGATTTTGCTATCTGTGGCAGGTGCTGGAACCAGTCCCCTTTGAGTACCGAGGAACAACTGTATATTTCTAAGACACCCCCTTTCTGCATGTACTCAGTAATCCATGTGACTGAGAATCAACTAAACCTGCAATTTACAGGTTTGGAAAACCCATATTCTCTGTCCTGAGCTAAAGTTAGTGCAAACACAGGTAAGGAGTTGAAAACTCAGTAAAAGATGTAATTGGAACCCTGAAAAAAGCCTGATTCTTGATCACCTCATGCATCTCTTGCTGTGTATATCCTATCTGACAAAGGTTGACAAATTAATCCCATTGTGAGGAACCATTCCCTGAGATACAACTTGGAGGCAAGTGGACAGAGATAAATTCTAGCTGCATTATCCCTAAACTCATTGCTCAGCTTATGATTTTGGATACAAAGGCCAAAATAGAAATACATAGTTAATTTAGTTGACTGGAGGATAGACATTGCATTCCAACTTTGTAACACATTGCTAAGGGACAGAAAACAGATAACACACCATGTCTGTTTTTGGTTTCTAAACCAGTTACCAAAGAGCAAGGTGACCAGCAGCCAACTAAGATTGTAAGAGACTTGTATAGACAAAAAATACCAAGTCTTGCAAACAAAGGCCTATGATTGCTTAATTCCAATACCCTCTTACATATGGGCAAGGGATCAGGGAGCACCTTCCAGAGCACAAACTCAAGACATATTAACTGGACTTCCCTGGTGGCGCAGTAGTTAAGAATCCACCTGCCAATGCAGGGGGCACGGGTTCGAGCCCTGGTCCAGGAAGATCCCACATGCTGTGGAGCAACTAAGCCCATGCACCACAACTACTGAGCCTGCGCTCTAGAGCCCACAAGCCACAACTACTGAGCCCACACGCCGCAACTACTGAAGCCTGCGCACCTAGAACCCCTGCTCTGCAAGAAGAGAAGCCACCGCAATGAGAAGCCCGCACACCGCAATAAAGAGTACCCCCACTCGCCTCAAGTAGAGAAAGCCTGCATGCAGCAACGAAGACCCAACACAGCCAAAAAAAAAAAAAAAAGGACGTATTAACTGACCAAGAACCTCATCTACTAGCTAATTAGAGTGCCCTTACTTTCCTTAAGTGTATACCAATATCTACTAAAATTATCTTTATCGTGCTGTACCATGATGTGCTACATTCAAACCTGGTTTAAGAAATGCATATCACCTAGAACTCTTGGTTTCCAAGAGCAAGATGGAAAAATTGGATGAGACTTTGGCATGTCTCCTGTTGGAGAAGAGAGTATTTCAGTTGTCCATGGTATAATTACATTGTCTTAGACTAGGGCATTTTTAAAATTCTGTGTACTGAAAAAAGCACAAGTATAGGTGCCGGGTAGCCAAGGGGTAGAATGTAGTGAAAAGCACTTTTGTATGTCCATCTTTTCAGGAGATTCCTATCCTTTATGTAATAAAGGTGTCAATTATGTGACTTTTCCCCTGTCATAAAGATAGGTACATGAGCCAAGCCAATCTCCAGAGTAATGTATAACAATTTTACTGAGGCTAGACCCCACTGACCATCTTTGGCACAACAGGGAGCAAACCTACCTTACCATATCATATACAGGTGTACCTTGGAGGTATTGCAGGTTCGGTTCCAGACTACCACAAGAAAGCAAATATCAATAAAGTGAGTCACGAATTTGTTGGTTTCCCAGTGTTTACAAAAGTTATTTTTACACTATAGTCTATTAAGTGTGCAATAGCATTATGTCTTAAACATATTAAAGCATTACGTCTTAAGCATGTTTAAGCATTATACCTTAAATAAAAATACTTTACTGCTAAAAAATGCTACCATCATCTGAGTCTTCAGCGAGTCGTAGTAGTAACATCAAAGTAGTTTCACAGATAACCAAATCATATATAGTAATAATGAAAAAGTTTGAAATGTGAGAATTACAAAATGTGACACAGAGATACAAAGGGAGCAAATGCTATTGGAAAAGTGGTGCCACTAGGTATGCTCAGTGCGGAGTTGCCACAAACCTTTTATTTAAAAAATGCAGTATCTGCAAAATGCAATAAAGTGAAATGTAACAAAACAAGGTATGCCTGTAGAAAAAACAGACCAAGGCATTATAAGTAGTAGAGAGTAGAGTCCAGATAGCATTTGAAATCCAGGATCGTAGACTAACCCATTGTCCGTTAATTAAGTGGCCAATAAGTTCTGTCTTTTTTCCCTCCCACACCTGCTGCTCTCATTTAAGCTATCAAGGTACGTTTTATACATGTGCAACTAAAATATCCCTGACTAATATAGTCCCCTGGGTGGCATAGTCCCATTCTTAGAGAATCTTACAAAACAAGGATTGGGGCAGTAGTTAACATTGTCCCACCAAAATCTCCATGGAGACCTTTCCTCAATTGCCTTCCTTGGAAAAACTGTTTGACTTTATTAAGGAAGATAGTGATTTATGATTACTTCCTAATTGCCAAAGTCATTAGCCTCTCCCAGTCTCTACCTTACCTGGTGTGGAATTTGGCATCAATTGTTGCCGTTTCCAAGTGGGTCCCAGTAAACTAATCCCCCTCTTCTTGCCTAGGTTCTGAACAATTTGGGAAATAAAGCAAAGAATAGAAATGGGGGCCAAAATATCACTTTATTACTGATAAAGTTAAGTTGGCTGATGTTGCATAGTGGGAAAACCAAATAGGCCTGCCAACTGATCCCCAGAATTAGGCAGATTTATACCTCCAATTCCTAGCAACAACACTTGACAGGGACAGCATGGAGGATCAAATGGGAATTCGGTCTCTGGACAACCTTGTTCTTTGAGGTTGGAAGACAAAGCTAAATCAGACATTCTTCACAAATTTACTAATTTTATAAGTCACTCAGTCTCCCCAAGTGTATAGGAAGACGCAGAACTAATTGAGGTCCTTTCACAGGGAGCAAACTTCAGAAGCAAGCAAGATGCTTTCTCTGCTAGCATCATTGACCAATTCCTACTTGAACCTTCCTTCCTTTAGTTTCCATGATAACCTAGTTGCTTTACCTTTTTAATCAATCCTGCTTATTCTTTATAGGCCTTTCTTCCTCTCTCTGGCTCTTAAATGTTAAGAGTTCCCCATGATTCTGGCCATTGCCCTATTTCTATTTTATATACTGTCCCTAAGGAATCTCATTTAAGTTCACAATTTCATTTACCATATATAAGACTAATGAATTCATATCCCTTATCTCCACCCCAACCCATATAGATCCAGGGTTACCAATGGAATTACAGTGTTAAATGTTTCCTTAGCCTTTATCTCCAACTTAAATGGATCCAAGATTACCAAATCCTATTCATTCGTTCTATGTTCTATGTTCTCACTACCTAATTACTTTCTTTGCCTCACAACCACTGCCTTAATTTGGCTTCTACCATCTTTCATCCATTCTGCTGCAAAAGTCTATTAATCTCTCTGCCTCTGATCCTACTATACTCCATTTTATCCTCTACATTGCCACCCAAGTTAATTCTCTACCTTGTAAAAACAATTTACTTCTGGATACAAAAACAATACATATTCATTGTACAGCGTTAACAAAATATAGAAAAGCACACACACAGGAACATATAATTCCATCAGCTAGAGATAGCCACTGATGACATTTTAGTCCAACTCTTTTCAGTGTTTTTTAGGTGTATTTTTAAATAAAACGAGAATGCTGCTGCTGCTTGTTTAGCATGCTTTTGTTTTTGTTTTACTTAATATATGTGAGCATATTCTCAGGGCATTAAATATCATTTGTATTGAATATATAATGGGTATATCAACTTAAGCATTGCAAACTGGCAGCCTGTATCCAATAGTGAATATACAATGGATATATCAATTTAAGAATTGTTTTAAAAAGTTCTTCAGAGAGAAGGAAAATAATATAAGTTAATAATATAGGTGGTTTCAACTTGGCAGGCACCTTTCTGGTTTTGGGAGGACCAGTAGCTCCTCTGGTGGCCCTATTCTGAGGTGTGGCTTTGGGTTGTAATTCTGGAAGGTCACCTAAAATCCATTTCATCTGTCCATCAAAATAATTCTATAAGCTATTTAATGTCCTATAATATATCCCTTTCTGCTTAAAGCACCGTATATTCTACTCTCTTCAACTTAACTCTGACCAATAGAGTAGTACCAGAGTGGCTATAGACAGCATCCTCAAGAAAATGTGAACTTGTGATCGGTTATCTGACCTGAGTGGGTTTTAAACAAGCAAGAATCCTTTTGGCGTCAGTAGGTGGGACTCAGGAAATCTGTTGCTTAAGTGCTCACTTGTGATTGCCTGGAATGAAGTGCCTACTGATGTCAAGACTTTGGCAAGCCCTGTGAATATAATGAGAATGAGGAACACAGGTTTGTGGAGTGGGTTGTCTGCTTTTAACTATACCAAACAAAGCTTAAATGAAGACCATGACAAATCCAGGATTTTAAATTCCAGGCTCCAGGCATGATTAGAGTTTTAGGGAGCTTCTATAATTGCCCTAAAAGAAACTTGCATCTTTAGGTCCAGAGCAATCATATCTGAAAATAAGATGTAGAGTCTGATCTTCAAAATTGCAGGATTAAAATGAAGGTTGAATTTACGGTATTTCTGGGGCTTATATATGAAAATCAGGGACTATTTGGGATACAGTGAGACCCTGAGAACATTTGGGTGAATTCAGATAACCCTGAGGTTCATAAAACATCAAACCTCACTGTGTATTCCTTACCAGCAGGCCCTCTTCCCTTTATGTTAAGACTGTCCTCTCCCTGCCTGAAATCTCTGTAGCAACCCCACTTGAAGGAGCTACCACATGCCATATCTCTACCACTTCTTGTATCCAGACCAGATCTATAACTAGAGTCATAATCCATTAAGAGGTCTATGTGTAACAGCGGCAAGCTTTTGATATGCTCCAGAAAACCGGAAATAGGTATAAAGATGAAAAAAGAATACAAGTTTAGATAGAGTCAAACTTATTGATATAGGATTCTCAATTCCACGTGGTTATAACTATTTTAGATGTAGTCATTTTGGAGTGATTATAATCATTTGTTTGCTTGAGTGACTGAAATGTATTTTTGTTGGTGGACAATGTTAAGTGGATTTGAGATATCAGAAGTTCCTTAGCAAAATGTAGAGGAAGGGATAGAAAGATTTAAGGAGAAAGGAAAACTTGAGTGATTTATCATGTTCACTCTTTCTCCTACTTTCCATGGTCTCCCAGAAGAGCCCAGAGGATACTCCCTTCATCAAGATATTGAGAAGGTAGTGACAAGTGTCAGTAGTCTTGAAAAGCTCAACACTCTAGTTTCCATCATCTAAAGGCTGGGGATAAAGTGGGGGGGGGGGGAAATGCTATTGAAAGAGGCTCTCTGATTTTAATAGAAATGGTGTAATCCTATAGTAGTACAGACCAATTTATTGCATTTAAGCAACAGAGGCAAGGTAGGTGTGATTGCCATAACTGTAAGACTACAGTGGAATTCAGAATGAGAGGTCTTTGGTAACGACAAATTGACCATGAAGCTCCTTAGGACTTAAATAGATAGGCAGCTTACAAGAATAGCCAGGGTTACCACATTGCATGTAGCTCTTAGCAACATTTACATTGTAGTCTATATAGATGGTATCTCCTGGAGTACAAGACCTACTACAGTGAGAATTGTACACCCTTGAATTGTGCAAAATGGTGGCCTGGATATAACTTAAAACATACTGAAAATTGCAGCTTCTTACCTAATCTCTAAACCTGAGTCATTTTAGAGTCCCTAAGAACCCCAAGAAATGTTCACATGAAGAAGATACATGCATCACAGGTACATGCTGCAAATGTTTCTCCTTACTTTCTATAAGGGTCCCATGGATACTTACTAATGCTTGGCCCCATTTCTTTAACCCTATCTCTAGCCACATCCTTGCTATGTCCTTACCATAGCCAGAGTGTATTTTCCTGCTTCCTCACTTTGGGCCCAGCAATATGATTTGTTTTAGCCAGGTCATATAGATGGAAGTAACGTTGTGTCGTTTGTACATGTCTGCTTGACTTCTTGCCTCTCTATCACTGTCATGAGAAAACATCCTAGCTAGTTCACATATTCAAGGAAAAAGAGATAGTGGAACAGACCCACACCAGCAAACTTGCACCTCAGCTAAACTTAAGATATGTGAATAAGCCCAGCTGAGATGAACAGAGCTACCAGTAAAAATGAAGAGCAACACCCAGTGGGCCTCTTTGGGTTTTTAAGGATAACATATGGCATTTGTGTATGCTTCTTCAACCTATCTAATCCTTTCTAGGGAAGCTGACCCACCAATGTGAACAAGAACAAATAATTGTTGTTAACCGCTGATTTTTGGGAAAATTTGTTATGTAGCAATAGCTGATCAATACTTGGAAGCTATTCATTGAGAAAAGGGAATACCCAGGAATTACTGGACGCTGACTCTTAGCATACTTGAATCCCCAGGACTTGGAGTGCCACTGTGATCCACCAACTAGAATTGTTGCTTATGGAAGTAAGGTAAAGCTGCATTCCTGGGAAAATTGCATGATTAGTGCTACCATAAAAGACTTGAAAGATGTAGTGGCAATGATTTCTTTCTATTCACATTTATGTGTCCTCTTTTGCCTATGTAGAACAGATGAGTCTTGGAGAATAGCAGTGGATTACTGTAAATATAATCAGGTAGTGACTCTAGTTACAGCTGCTGTTCCAGACATGCTCTCTTTAATAAAGCAAATCAACATAGCCTCTATCAGTTAGAATATAACTATTAATCTGGCAATTGTTTTTTTCCCTCTATCTCAGTAAGAAGAGGACTCCAAAAAAGTGTTTGTTTTTACCTTGAAGGAACACAAATATACTTTCATTGATCTATTTCAGCTCTCTAGCTCTGGGTTACAGTCTAGCCTGCAGAGACCTTTACCATCTCACCATCTCATAATCCTACATAACATCACACTGGCCAACTACTTTGATGATATACTCATGGTAATGGGTGACTGGATTTCAGGGAGTGGGAGGTAAATTCCAGTGAAAATACAGGTAACTGTGACCTCACTGAAATTTCTGAGGATCAGGTGGTCTCAGCATCTCAGGATATCCCTCCAGCACAATAGGAAAAGTGGTGCACCTTTTCCCCATATCACTAAGAAAGCACTTGATGAGCCTCTTCGAATTTTATAGGTAGAATATACTACATTTGGATACGCTACTCCAGTCTATTTAATGAGTTACCAACTTTGAAATATCCTCAAAGTAAGAGAACTTTCTAGCTGGTCTAGGCTGTAGATTAAGGTTCTATAACAGATTTAGAGTCTATAACAGATCAAGGTGCTGTTTGGAGCCAGGAGAAGAATCATGGTGTAGCCTACTAGGGCTTTGAATCAGTGCCATATAATCAACTCTTCTCCTTTTGGAATATTCCTGGGCTTGTCTTGTGAGCCTTAGCGGAGACTGAACACCTTACCATGAGAATTTAAGGCCGTGAAGTCTGGGATGACCATCACCAACTGGGTTTTATCTAACCTAACAAACCCAAACCATAAAGCTGTATATAACCAGAATCAGTTTAACATCAACTGGAAGTGACATATAGAAGATTGGAGTCACTGAAGCCACTGGTAAATGACATGACCTAGTAGGTGGTTCACATTACCAGGTGCCTACTCTGTCTACATTGCCACCATTCTATCAACCCACACTTGTGACCACATAGGGAATTCTCTATGACTAGTTGACTCAGGAAGAAAAAATTCAATCCTGGTTTGCAGATGGTTCTGGAAAATGAGCTGGCCCCTGCCACAAGCAGATTGCTATAGCATTACAATCTCACTCAAAGGTAACTCCAAGGGGGAAGAACTTTAATCAGTGTATGTCATTTTCAATTTGGAAAAACAGTGTACTTTGTCTATTTATGGGTAGTGGGTAATGGTCTGGCTGGACATACAGGGACATGGGAGAAATAAGACCAAAGGATTAAGGGATAAGTACATTTGGGGAAGTGATATGTAGATGGACCTCCTGTAATGTTAACAGAGTGTGAGCATATTTATATCTCATGTAAATGCTAACAACAGTAGCAGCAGCAGCAGCAAAAGAGGTCACCTCTGCAGGGGAGGCTTATCATTAATCAGGTAGCCAATGTGACCTCTTCTGTGGCTACTAGTTAGCCTCTTTCTCCAGCTAGTCATTGCTTGGTCAATGGTTCCCTGAACAAAGTATGATGACAGAGATGGAAGTCATTTATGATCTCAGAAAAACATGGACTTCTCTTCCAGAGGGCTGATCTATCTACTGCTATAGTTGAGAGCCTAATCTTCCAGCAGCAGAAAGCCAATGCTGAGCACTTGAAACAACGCCATACACCAGGGGGACCAGTCAGCCACCAGTCAGCCTTCGTCTATATATAGGTGGAATCAATTTGTCTTCATAGAATGGATCATTATTGTGCAGCTATATTTGTTCTTCTTGCCTGCCATACTTCCTGTAGCAATGCTATTTATAAAATGATGGAATGACTTATTCAGCATTAGAGAATCTCATACAACATTGCATCTGTCCAAAGAACTAATTTTAATGTAGATGAACTAAAGCAAAAGAATAACAACCATTAACAACCATGTGGTCACTGGTTTTAAATGGTTTATAAATCCATGTGATTACTGAACTATAAAGCAATGACTTTATAGAATGGTGGGATGGTCTACTGAAGAACTCAGTTATGATGTAAGAAGCAAGTTGGGAAGTACTGTCTTAAAGGATTCAGATACTCATTCTAATAACAGAACACATTTGTCTGAGAACAAAGTGGTGGCAGTGGAATGGCACAAGTCACTCTTAGACCTAATGACAACAAATTTATGTTGTCCAGACTGAGACACTTTTAATAATTGAAATGGAGGGACTTCCCTGGTGGTCCAGTGGTTAAGACTTCCCCTTCCAATGCAGGGGGTGCCGATTCAATCCCTGGTCGAGGAGCTGAGATCCCACATGCCTCGCGACCAAAAAACCAAAACATAAAACAGAAGCAATATTGTAACAAATTCAATAAAGACTTTAAAATTGGTCCACATCAAAAAAATCTTTAAAAAAAATTGAAATAGAGCGTTAAACAATTAAACTTACATAATATTTAAAAATATGTATTAAACAACAAATTGATTTTGTTATATTGGTGGGCCTATAAAATAGTCTGTTTGAAAACTATTTTCAAAAATAAATCTGGATACACTAGAGAAAACTAAAAATTGCTTAATGCTGATTATTAGTGCATTAAAAATAACAACCAATAATCTCGGCCTCCAGGAGGCCGAGAAGTTGATCTGTGAACTTAGTTCCCGATTCTCCAGAGCCTGTGCTGTGCTGTGCTGTGCTGGTCTCAGCTTTGGTTTTGTTATTTGCCACCCCAGATGGGGTGGGCCCTGGAGCAGATACTGTCTTTCCTGCTTCCACTCATTGTATCCTTTTTAAGACAAATCTCATCAAATAAATGATCTCTATTTATGATTCTTTGAATGTAATATCAAATATAGATGTTGCACAATAATACGTAAATTCTCAATTTCATTCTATTCTTGTACAGAATATAAATTTATTCAAGTAAAAATAGAAGCTCCACGAAAGAATCTCCTCATAAGTCAAGGGTATTTGTTTCTTACTGCTGTTGTATTAAATTACCACAAACATAGTGGCTTAAAACAACACAAATTTATCAGCTTACAATTCTGGGGGTCAGAAATCTGAAATGGATTTCTCTGGGCTAAAATGTGAAGGTGTTGTCAGGATTGCCTTCTTTTTGCATGCTCTAAGGGAAATTCTGTTTATTTGGCTTTTCTAGCTTCTAGAGTTTGCCTGCATTCCTTGGCATGTGGCCTCTTCCTCCACCTTAAAGTGCATTCCTCCAACTTCTGTTTCCATCATCACATCTTCTGGGACTGTTCTGCCTTCCTCTTTCATCTTTTAAGAACCCTTAGATTACATTGGGCTCACCTGGATAAGGCAGGATAGTCTCACCATCTCAGGAGCCTTAACTTAATCACACCTGTCAAGTCCCCTTTGCCATGTAAGGTTACGTATTGCCATGTACAGTTTCCTGAGATTAGGGCATGACCAGGAATATTTTCATATGACATGGAAATGGCTGGGTCATATTGTAGGTACATGTTTACCTTCTAATAATGGGTGAAATAATTGAATAAACAATTCACTAAGTAAGATACATGAGTGGCAAATAAGTGCATGAAATGATGCTCTGCTCTATATAGAAATATAATTGATTTTTGTATATGAATCTGATATCCTGAAACACTGCTAAACTTCCTTATTAATTCTAGTAACTTATTTGTACACATCATAGGATTTACTTCACAGAAATCATGTTGTCTGTGAATAAAGGGAGTTATACTTCTTTTCCAGTCTAGATGTTTTAAAATTCTTTTTCTTTCCTAATTCACTGGCTAGAACCAGCAGTACAATGTTGATTAAAAGTGGTAAGGTAAACATCCTTTCCCTGTTCCTGATTTTAGAAAGAAAGTATTCAGTCTTTCACTATAAGTATAATGTTAACTGTAGGTTTCGCATATATTTTGTCTATGAGTTTAAGGAAGTTCCCTTCTGTTTCTGGTTTTACGAGAGTTTTTACCAGGCATGTATTTTGTATTTCTCAAATGTTTTTTTCTGTATTTATTGAGATGATCATGTAGTTTTTCTTTCTTAGTCAGTTATTACCCAGAATTACATAGGTTGGTTTTTGAATATTAAAACAATTTTACATTCCTGGGATAAACCCCATTTATGATGTATTATCTGTTTGTATATTATTGTATTTTATTTGATAACATTTTGTTAAGAAGCTTTGCACATATAAGCATGAGATATATTGGTCTGTAGTTTTCTTTTCTTATAATGTAATTTTATGGTTTTGGTATTGAGTAATGTGGTCCTCACAGAATGATTTGGGAAGTATTCCCTCATCAATTTTCTGGAAGAGTTTGGTAGAATTGGTATTATTTCTTGTTTAAATATTTGGTAGAATTTGCCAGTGAAGCTATATGACCCTAGGATTTTCTTTGTGGGGAGGTTTTTAACTAAAAATTCAATGTCTTTAATAGCTATAGAGTTATTTAGATTATCTGTTTCTTTTTTTTAATTTATTTTTGTTTATTTATTTATTTTTGGCTGCATTGGGTCTTCATTGCTGCATGTGGGCTTTCTCTAGTTGAGGCAAAGCAGGCTACTCTTCGTTGCGGTGCGCGGGCTTCTCATTGTGGTGGCTTCTCTTGTTGCGGAGCACAGGTTCTAGGTGCGCAGGCTTCAGCAGTTGTGGCATGCAGACTCAGTAGTTGTGGCTCTCGGGCTCTAGAGCATAGGCTCAGTAGTTGTAGCACACGGGCTTAGTTGCTCCGCGGCGTGTGTAATCTTCCCGGACCAGAGCTCGAACCTGTGTCCCCTGCATTGGCAGGCAGATCCCTAACCACTGCGCCAGCAGGGAAGCCCCCTATCTGTTTCCTCTTGAATGAGCTTTGGTAGTTTGTGTATTTCAAGGAATTTGTTCATTTTATGTCCTTCTTCAACTCTGGTAATATTTGCTCTGAAATCTATTTTGTTTGATATTTATATAACCATCCCAGCTTTCTTTTGATTAGTCTTAGCATGGTGTGGTTTTTTCATCCTTTTTTTTTAAACCTATATGTTAACATAGCTGGATCTTGCTTTTTTTTTTTTTTTTTTGGATGGGCAGTTAATTGAACCCAGTGTTTATATTTTATTTATTTATTTATTTATGGCTGTGTTGGGTCTTTGTTCTGTGCAAGTTGTGGCAAGCGGGGGCCACTCTTCATCACGGTGCACGGGCCTTTCACTGTCGCAGCCTCTCTTGTTGCGGAGCACAGGCTCCAGACACACAGGCTCAGTAATTGTGGCTCACGGGCCTAGTTGCCCCGTGGCATGTGGGATCTTCCCAGACCAGCGCTCAAACCCGTGTCCCCTGCATTGGCGGGCAGATTCTCAACCACTGTGCCACCAGGGAAGCCCCTGGATCTTGCTTTTTGCCCAATCTTAGAATCTCCAGTTTTTAAATGAGACTATTTAGACCATTTACATTTAATATGATCATTGGTATGTTTAAATTTAAATATATGGTCTTGGTATTTGTTTTCTGTTTGTCCCATCTGTTCTTTGTTCCCATTTTCCTATTTTTCTACTTTTTTAGAGCAATTGTACAATTTTTATTTCATTTTATCTCCTTTGTCAGCTTATTAGCTATAACTCTTTATTATTCACAATAAAGAGATACAGAGTTTTAGTTGTTGATTTAGGGTTTATATTATACGTCTTTAACTTATCACATTGTACCTTCAAATGTTATTATATTCTTTAATGTATAGTGTAAAAATCTTTAATAGAAGTAATAGATAATAGGTGTTATAGAAGTATAATTGTATTTTCGCTTTCTGGACTTCTTACAATTTTTGCCTTACATTTTACTTCTACATATTTTATAAACCTCACAGGGACTTCCCTAGCAGTCCAGTGGTTAAGACTCCACACTTCCACTGTAGGGGGCATGGGTTCAATCCCTGGTCTGGGAACTAAGATCCCGCATACCATGCGGTGTGGCCAAAAATAAGTAAATAAATAACTAAACAAATAAACCTCACAATATGTTTTTTTAAGGAGTCAATTATCTATTAAAGGCATTTAAATAAGAAAATTCTTTTTTTTCTTTTTTGCAGCTTTACTGAGGTATGATTAACAAAAATTTCATATCCTTAAGATGTACAATATGTTTTTATATACATTTACATTGAAAGATGATTACCACAATCAAGCTAATTAACATATCCATTAACTCACACAGTTATCTTCTTTTGTGTGTGGTGAGAACACTTAAGAACTACTCTATTAGCAAATTTCAAGTATGTAATATATTATTATTAACTCTAGTCACCATGCTGAACATTAGGTCTCCAGAACTTATTTGTCTTATAACTAAAAGTTTGTATTCTTTGACCAACATCTTCCCTTTTCGCCCAACCCCTGCTAACTACCGTTCTACTCTTTATTACTATGAGTTCAACATTTTTTTAAGATTCCTTCTATAAGTGAGATCATGCAATATTTGTCTTTCTGTGTCTGGCTTATTTCATTTAGCATAATGTCCTCCAGGTTCATCCATGTTATTACAATGCAATTTCTATGCTTACTTCAGGCAGAAGGGTAAATCTAATACTGGTTACTTGTCTTGCCAAGGAGCAAAAGTCCAAAGTGACTTTTTTAAAAAGCAGAAAGCTTTCATATTATGTTCCTCACAAAATCTGTCAATAGCTTCTCGCTGTTCATAGGATAAAGTCCATAATCCTTGGCAAGGTCTTCAAAATCTGGCTGCTTCTAGCTCATCTTGTGCCATCTCCTTACTCTTTCTGTTTCAGCCACACAAGCCTTCTTTCAGTTGCGGAAACTCAGCAGCCACTTCTGTCTCTCCCCTAGGCTTTACCCTATATTTTGTGCACCCCTTTTTCACCTAGCTAATTCATACGTGTAGTTCAAAATTTGCTTTGAATGTCATTTTTTTTTGGGAAACTGTTCTTGGCTTCTATCAGTTAGTTATGTTTTTATTATTGTCCCCATAGGCATAGAGATCAAGATTAATATCAAGGAGATACTCTGTAATTCATCAAGGTGTATGTTAAATTACTTCTGAGGGTGTTTCTAATTGTAAGTTTCTATGATTGGATATAATACATGTTCTTTATTTCTTCCAGTTTTATTGAGATATAATTGACATACAACACTATATACATTTAAGGTGTTCAGCACAATGATTTGACTTGCATACATCATGAAATGATTACCACAGTTAAGTCTAGTGAACATCCATTATCTCACATAAATACAAAATAAAAGATAAAGAAAAAAATTTTCCTTGTGATAAGAATTCTTAGGATTTACTCTCTTGACAACTTTTCATATATCACATACAGCAGTGTTAATTATATTAATCATGTTGACATTGCATCCCTGGTACTTGTCTGTCTTATAACTGGGAGCTTGTAACTTTGACCGTCTTCATTCAATTTCCCCTCCCCCTCTGCCCCTAGTAACCATAAATCTAATTGCTTTTTCTATGAGCTTGTTTTATTTGTTTGTTTGCTTTGTGAAGTATAATTGACCCACAACACTGTGTGAGCTCCTGATGCACGCATAGTGATTCAGTATTTCTATACATTACAACATGATCACCATGATAAGCCTAGTTACCATCTGTCACCATACAAAAATACTGTATTATAATTGACTATATTCCCCACACTGCCCATTTCATCCCCATCACTCATTTCTTTGATAAGTGGAAGTTTGTACCATGCAATCTCCCTCACTTATTTCACTCATCCGCTCAGCCCCTCTGTTTGTTCTCTGTATCTATGACTCTGTTTCTTTTTGGTTATTGGTCCATTTATTTTGTTTTTTAGATTCCACATATAAGCGATAACATACCGTATTTGCCTTTCTTTGACTGACTTATTCCACTAAGCAAAATACCCTCCAGGTCCATCCATCTTGTTGCAAATGGCATAATTCATTTTTTAATGTCTGAGTAATATTCCATTGTATATAGATACCACATCTTTATCCATTCATCTATCAGTGGGCACTTAGATTGCTTCCATATCTTGGCTATTGAAAATAATGCAATGAACATAGGGATGCATATATCTTTTTGAATTAGTATTTTTGTTTTCTTCAAAAAAATACCCAGAAGGGGAATTGCTGTATTGTATGGTAGTTCTATTTTTAATTTTTTGAGGAAACTACATACTGTTTTCCATAGTGAATGTACCAATTTACATTCTCACCAACAGCGTACAAGGGTTCCCTTTTTTCAACATCCATGCCAACACTTGTTATTTGTTGTCTTTTTGATAATACCCATTCTGACAGGTGTGAGGTGATATCTTATTGTGGTTTTGATTTGCATTTCCCTAATGATTAGTGCTGTTGAGCATTTTTTCACATGTCTGTTGGCCAACTGTTTGTCTTCTTTGGAAAAATGACTATCAGGTCCTCTGCTTATTTTTTAATCAAATTGTTTGTTTTTTTGATGTTGAGTTGAATGAGTTCTTTTATACCTTGGATATTAACTACTCCTTACCAGATAACAGTTTGCAAATATCTTCTCCCATTCAGTAGGTGACCTTTTCATTTTGTTGATATTTTCCTTTGCTGTGCAAAAGTGTTTTAGTGATGTAGTGCCATTTGTTTTGTGTCCCTTGCCTGAGGAAACAAATCCAAAAAAAATGTATTCCTAAAACTGATGTCAGAGAATGTAATGCCTATGTTTTCCTGTAGGAGTTTTATGGTTTCCGGTCTTAAATTTAAGACTTTAATTTGTTTTGAATTTATTTTTCTATATGATGTGAGAAAGTAGTCCAGTTTGATTCTTTTGCATGTAGCTGTGCAGTTTTCCCAACACCACTTACTGAAGAGGCTGTCTATTCCCCATTGCATATTCTTGCTTCCTTTGTCATAGATTAATCACCCATATAACTGTGGGTTTATTTCTGGCCTCTCTATTCTGTTCTATTCATCTATGTGTCTCTTTTTGTGCCAGTATCATACTGTTTTGATTACTGTGGCTTTGTTGTATGGTTTGAAATCAGGGTGCATGATTACCTCCAGCTTTGTTCTTTCTCAAGATTGTTTTGGCTATCTGGAGGTCTTTTGTGGTTCTGTACTAATTTTAGAATTACTTGTTCTAGTTCTGTGAAAAACGTCATTGGTATTTTGGTAGAGATTGCACTGAATCTGTAGATTGCCTTGGGTATTATGGTCATTTTGACAATATTAATTCTTCCAATCCATGTTCATGGTATATCTTTCCACTTGTTTGTGTTGTCTATAATTTCTTTCATCAGTATCTTACAATTTTCAGAATATAGGTCTTCTGACTCCTTTGTTAAGTTTATTCCTAGGTATTTTATTCTTTTTGATGCAATAGTAAATGTGATTCTTTTCTTAATTTCTCTTTCTGACCGTTCATTGTTAGTGTACAGAAAGGCAACAGATTTTTGAATATCTAAATTTTGTATCCTGTAACTTTACTGAATTCATTTATTAGTTCTAATAGTTTTTAGGAGTTGGTTTAGGATTTTCTATATACAGTATCGTGTCACCTGCAAACAGTGACAGTCTAAATTCTTCCTTTCCAATTTGCATTCCTTTTGTTTGTTTGTTTGTTTTTTCTTGTCCAATTGCTGTGGCTAGGACTTCCAATACTATGTTGAATGAAAATGGCAAGAGTGGGCATCCTTGTCTTGTGCCTGATCTTAGAGAAAATTCTTTCTTTTTCACCACTGAGTATGATGTTGGCTGTAGGTTTGTCAAATATGGCCTTTATTATATTATATTCCCTCTATACCAACTTTTATGAGAGTTTTTTTATCATAAACGGACATTGAATTCTGTCAAAAGCTTTTCCTACATTTATTGAGGTGATCATATGATTTTTATTCCTCAATTTGTTAATGTGCTTTATCACATTGACTGATTTTTGGATATTGATCATTGTGTGTGATACTTTCAATGTATGGTTGAATTCGATTTGCTAATATTTTGTTTAGGATTTTTGAATCTATGTTCATCAGTGTCATTGGGCTGTAATTTTCTTTTTTGTGGTGACTGGTTTTGGTATCAGGGTGATGCTGGCTTTATAGAATAAGTTTGGAAGTGTTCCTTTCTCTTCGATTTTTTTGGAATAGTTTGGAAAAATAGGTGTTAAATCTTTTGTAAATATTTGGTAGAACTCGGACTGCCCTGGTGGAACAGTGGTTAAGAATTCGCCTCCCAATGCAGGGGACATGGGTTCGAGCCCTGGTCCGGGAAGATCCCACACCCGTGGAGCAAGTAAGCCCGTGCGCCACAACTACTGAGCCTGTGCTGTAAAGCCCACGAACCACAACTACTGAGCCCACATGACACAACTACTGAAGCCCACATGCCTAAAAGCCTGTGCTCCAACCAAAAAAAGCCACCACAACAAGAAGCCCATGCACCGCAACGAAGAGTAGCCCATGCTCGACACAACTAGAGAGAGGCCGCGTGCAGCAACAAAGACCCAATGCAGCCATAAATAAATAAATAAATAGATAGATAGATAGATAGATAGATAGATAGATAGATAAATTTATAAAAAAACAATTGGTAGAACTCACCTGTAGAGCCATCTCATTCTGGACTTATGTTTGTTAACAGTTTTTTGATTACTGATTCAGTATCATTACTGGTAATTTGTTTGTATCTTGTATTTCTTTCTGATTCAGTCTTGGGAGATTTTATGTTGCTTGGAATTCACCCATTTTTTTTTAGGTTATCCATTTTAATGGCTTGTAATTGTTCATAGTAATCTCTTATGAGCCTTTGTATTTCTGTGCTGTTGGTGGTAACTTCTTTTATTTTTATTTATTTTTAATTTATTTTATTTTTTTTACACAGCATGTTCTTATAAGTTATCTATTTCATACATATTAGTGTATATATGTCAATCCCAATCTCCCAATTCATCCCACCACCACCACCACCGCCCCCCGCCCCTCTGTCTCCCCACTTGGTGTCCATACGTTTGTTCTCTACATTTGTGTCTCTATTTCTGCCTTGCAAACCAGTTCATCTGTACCATTTTTCTAGATTCCACATATATGTGTTAATATACAATATTTGTTTTTCTCTTTCCACTTACTTCACTCTGTATGACAGTCTCTAGGTCCATCTACGTCTCTACAAATGACCCACTTTCGTTCCTTTTTATGGCTGAGTAATATTCCATTGTATATATGTACCACATCTTCTTTATCCATTCATCTGTCAATGGGCATTTAGGTTGCTTCCATGACCTGGCTATTGTAAAGAGTGATGCAATGAACATTGGGGTGCGTGTGTCTTTTTGAATTATGGTTTTCTCTGGGTATATGCCCAGTAGTGGGATTGCTGGGTCATATGGTAATTCTATTTTTAGTTTTTTAAGGAACCTCCATACTGTTCTCCATAGTGGCTGTATCAATTTACATTCCCACCAACAGTGCAAGAGGGTTCCCTTTTCTCCACAGCCTCTCCAGCATCTGTTGTTTGTAGATTTTCTGATGATGCCCATTCTACCCGTTGTGAGGTGATACCTCATTATAGTTTTGATTTGCATTTCTCTAATAATTAGTGATGTTGAGCAGCTATTCATGTGCCTTTTGGCCATCTGTATGTCTCTGGAGAAATGTCTATTTAGGTCTTCTGCCCATTTTTTGATTGAGTTGTTTGTTTTTTTAATATTGAGCTGCATGAGCAGTTTATATATTTTGGAGATTAATCCTTTGTCCGTTGATTCGTTTGCAAATATTTTCTCCCATTCTGAGGGTTGTCTTTTCATCGTGTTTATAGTTTCCTTTGCTGTGCAAAAGCTTTTAAGTTTCATTAGGTCCCATTTGTTTATTTTTGTTTTCATTTCCATTACTCTAGAAGGTGGGTCAAAAAAGATCTTGCTGTGATTTATGTCAAAGAGTGTTCTTCCTAAGTTTCTCTCTAAGAGTTTTATAGTGTCCAGTCTTACATTTAGGTCTTTAATCTATTTTGAGTTTATTTTTGTGTATGGTGTTAGGGAGTGTTCTAATTTCATTCTTTTACATGTAGCTGTCCAGTTTTCCCAGTACCACTTATTGAAGAGACTGTCTTTTCTCCATTGTATATCCTTGCTTCCTTTGTCATAGGTTAGTTGACCATAGGTGTGTGGGTTTATCTCTGGGCTTTCTATCCTGTTCCACTGATCTATATTTCTGTTTTTGTGCCTGTAGCATATTGTCTTGATTACTGTAGCTTTGTAGTATAGTCTGATGTCAGGGAGTCTGATTCTTCCAGCTCCATTTTTTCCCCTCAACCAACATTGCTTTGGCTATTCGGGGTCTTTTGTGTCTCCATACAAATTTTAATATTTTTTTGTTCTAGTTCTGTAAAAAATGCCATTGGTAATTTGATAGGGATTGCATTGAATCTGTAGATTGCTTTGGGGAGTATAGTCATTCTCACAATATTTATTCTTCCAACCCAAGAACATGGTATATCTCTCCATCTGTTTGTGTCATCTTTGATTTCTTTCATCAGTGTCTTATAGTTTTCAGAGTACAGGTCTTTTACTACCTTAGGTAGGTTTATTCCTAGGTATCTTATTCTTTTTGTTGCAATGGTGAATGGGATTGTTTTCTTAATTTCTGTTTCTGGTCTTTCATTGTTAGTGTATAGGAACGCAAGAGATTTCTGTGCATTAATTCTGTATCCTGCAACTTTACCAAATTCATTGATTAGCTCTAGTAGTTTTCTGGTGGCATCTTTAGGATTCTCTATGTATAGTATCATGTCATCTGCTAATAGTGACAGTTTTACTTCTTTTACAATTTGTATTCCTTTTATTTCTTTTTCTTCTCTGATTGTCGTGGCTAGGACTTCCAAAACTATGTTGAATAATAGTGGTGAGAGTGGACATCCTTGTCTTGTTTCTGATCTTAGAGGAAATGCTTTCAGTTTTTCACCATTGAGAATGATGTTTGCTGTGGCTATTTATTATGTTGAGGTAGTTCCCTCTATGCCCACTTTCTGGAGAGTTTTTATCATAAATGGGTGTTGCATTTTGTCAAAAGCTTTTTCTGCATCTATTGAGATGATCATATGGTTTTTATTCTTCAATTTATTAATATGGTGTATCACATTGATTGATTTGTGTATACTGAAGAGTCCTTGCATCTCTGGGGTAAATCCCACTTGATCATCGTGTATGATCCTTTTAATGTGTTGTTGGATTCTGTTTGATAGTATTTTGTTGAGGATTTTTGCATCTATATTCATCAGGGATATTGGTCTGTAATTTTCTCTTTTTGTAGTATCTTTGTCTGGTTTTGGTATAAGGGTGATGATGGTCTTGTAAAATGAGTTTGGGAGTGTTCCTTCCTCTGAAATGTTTTGGAAGAGTTTGAGAACGGTGGGTGTTAGCTCTTCTCTAAATGTTTGTTAGAATTCACCTGTGAAGCCATCTAGTCCTGGACTTTTGTTTGTTGGAAGATTTTTAATCACAGTTTCAAGTTCATTACTTGTGATTTGTCTCTTCATATTTTCTATTTCTTCCTGGTTCAGTCTTGGAAGGTTATACCTTTCTAAGAATTTGTCCATTTCTTCCAGGTTGTCCATTTTATTGGCATAGAGTTGTAGTAGTCTCTTATGATGCTTTCATTTCTAATTTTATTGATTTGAGTCCTCTCCCTCATTTTCTTCATGAGTCTGGCTAAAGGTTTATCAGTTTTGTTTATTTTCTCAAAGAACCAGCTTTTAGTTTCATTGATCTTTGCTATTGTTTGTTTCTATTACATTTATTTGTGCTCTGATCTTTATGATTTCTTTCATTCTACTAACTTTGTGTTTTCTTTATTTTTCTTTCTCTAGTTCCTTTAGGTGTAAGGTTAGATTGTTTATTTGAGATTTTTCTTGTTTCTTGAGGTAGGATTGTATTGCTATAAACTTCCCTTTTAGAACTGCTTTTGCTGCATCCCATAGGTTTTGGATCGTCATGTTTCTGTTGTCATTTGTCTCTAGGTATTTTTGATTTCCTTCAGTGATCTCTTGGTAATTTAGTAATGTATTGTTTACCCTCCATGTGTTTGTGTTTTATACATTTTTTCCCTGTGAATTATTTCTAATCTCATAGCGTTGTGGTCAGAAAAGATGCTTGATATGATTTCAATTCTCTGAAATTTACCGAGGCTTGATCTGTGACCCAAGATGTGATCTATCCTGGAAAATGTTCCGTGTGCACTTGAGAAGAAAGTGTAATCTGCTGTTTTTGGATGGAATGTCCTATAAATATCAATTCAATCTATCTGGTCTCTTGTGTCATTTAAAGCTTGTGTTTCCTTATTAAATTACTGTCTGGCTGATCTGTCAATTGGTGTAAGTGAGGTGTTAAAGTCCCGCATTATTACTGTGTTACCATTGATTTCCTCTTTTATACCTGTTAGCGTTTGCCTTATGTATTGAGGTGCTCATATGTTGGATGCATATATATTTATAATTTTTATATCCTCTTCTTGGATTGATCCCTTCAGCATTACGTAGTGTCCTTCCTTGTCTCTTGTAACATTCTTTATTTTAAAATCGATTTTATCTGATATGAGTATTGCTACTCCAGCTTTCTTTTGATTTCCATTTGCATGGAATATCTTTTTCTATCCCCTCACTTTCAGTCTGTATGTGTCCCTAGGTCTGAAGAGGGTCTCTTGTAGATAGCATATATATGGGTCTTGTTTTTGTATCCATTCAGCAAGCCTGTGTCTTTTGGTTGGAGTATTTAATCCATTCACATTTAAGGTAATTATTGATATGTATGTTCCTATTACCATTTTCTCTGTTGTTTTGGGTTTGTTTTTGTAGGTCCTTTTCTTCTCTTGTGTTTCCTGCTTAGAGAAGTTCCTTTAGCATTTGCTGCAGAGCTGGTTTGGTTGTTGTGAATTCTCTTAGCTTTTGCTTATCTTTCAAGTTTTGATTTCTCTGTCAAATCTGAATGAGACCCTTGCTGGGTAGAGTAATCTTGGCTGTAGGTTCTTCCCTTTCATCACTTTAAATATATCATGCCACTTCCATCTGGCTTGTAGAGTTTCTGCTGAGAAATCAGCTGTTAACCTTACGGGAGTTCCCTTGTATGTTATATGTCATTTTTCCTTTGTTGCTTTTAATAATTTTTCTTTGTCTTTAATTTTTGTCAGTTTGATTACTATGTGTCTTGGCGTGTTTCTCCTTGGGTTTATCCTGCCTGGGACTCTCTGTGCTTCCTGGACGTGGGTGGCTAGTTCCTTTCCCATGTTAGGGAAGTTTTCAACTATAATCTCTTCAAATATTTTCTCGGGTCATTTCTCTCTCTCTTCTCCTTCTGGGACCCCTATAATGTGAATGTTGTTGCATTTAATGTTGTCCCAGAGGTCTCTTAGGCTGTCTTCATTTCTTTTCATTCTTTTTTCTTTATTCTGTTCCTCAGCAGTGAATTCCACCATTCTGTCTTCCAGGTCACTTATCCGTTCTTCTGCCTCAGTTATTCTGCTATTGATTCCTTCTAGTGTATTTTTCATTTCAGTTATTGTATTCTTCATCTCTGTTTGTTTGTTCTTTAATTCTTTGAGGTGTTTGTTCTTTAATTCTTCTGGGTCTTTCTTAAACATTTCTTGCATCTTCTTGATCTTTGCCTCCATTGTTTTTCCGAGGTCCTGTATCATCTTCACTATCATTATTCTGAATTACTTTTCTGGAAGGTTGCCTATCTCCACTTGATTTAGTTGTTTTTCTGGGGTTTTATCTTGTTCCTTCATCTGGTACATAGTCCTCTGCCTTTTCATTTTGTCTATCTTTCTGTAAATGTGCTTTTCATTCCACAGGCTGCAGGATTGTAGTTCTTCTTGATTCTGCTGTC
Organism: Eschrichtius robustus; assembly: GCF_028021215.1. NCBI lineage: Eukaryota > Metazoa > Chordata > Mammalia > Artiodactyla > Eschrichtiidae > Eschrichtius > Eschrichtius robustus. Next base: position 62,278,310 of record NC_090827.1, on the reverse strand, counting down.
TGCCCTCTGTTGGATGAGGCTATCTAAGAGGCTTGTGCAAGCTTCCTGATTGGAAGGACTGGTGGTGGGTAGAGCTGGCAGTTGCTCTGGTGGGTAGAGCTCAGTAAAACTTTAATCTGCTTGTCTGCTGATGGGTGGGGCTGAGTTCCCTCCCTGTTGGTTGTTTGGCCTGAGGCAACTCAGCACTGGAGGCTACAGGCTTTTTGGTGGAGCTAATGGCAGACTCTGGGAGGGCTCATGGCAAGGAGTACTTCCCAGAGCTTCTGCTGCCAGCGTCCTTGTCCCTGCAGTGAGCCACAGCCACCCTCCGCCTCTGCAGGAGACCCTCCAACACTAGGTGGTAGGTCTGGTTCAGTCTCCTATGGGGTCACTGCTCCTTCCCCCTGAGTCCTGATGAACACACTACTTTGTGTGTGCCCTCCAAGAGTGGAGTCTCTGTTTCCCCCAGTCCTGTCGAAGTCCTGCAATCAAATCCCACTAGCCTTCAAAGTCTGATTCTCTCGGAATTCCTCCTCCTGTTGCCGGACCCCCAGGTTGGGAAGCCTGACGTGGGACTCAGAACCTTCACTCCAGTGGGTGGACTTCTGTGGTATAATTGTTCTCCAGTTTGTGAGTTAGCCACCCAGCAGTTATGGGATTTGATTTTATTGTTATTGACTCCCTCCTACCATCTCATTGCAGCTTCTCCTTTGTCTTTGGATGTGGGGTATGTTTTTTGGTGAATTCCAGTGTCTTCCTGCCGTTGATTGTTCAGCAGTTGTGATTCTGGTGCTCTCACAAGAGGGAGTCTCCAGAGCTCTGCTTTTCCAAATGTGGTGAGATGGAAAAAATGGGTCAAATGACTTGAACTGACATTTCACAAAAGAAGGTCTCAAAGTTGTTTTTATGAAGATCAAATGACATCTTAGTGCTTAAAATGGTACCTTCACTTTTCTTTGGCCAGCTCTTGGATTCTTTCCTGCGTCGTGAAGCCAAGAACCCTCACTTGGTAGTCAGTCCATCCTAAGGACTCTTGCAGGTCTCAGGACATGGCATCTCCCTCTCCTGCCACAGAGCAACACTCCACTGTGTGCAGCAGGCAGTGGGCAGGACATGGCAGGCTGTTGTAACTTCTTTTGAATTCTGATTTTATTCATTTGGGTCCTCTCTTTTTCTTGATCAGTCTGGCTAAAGGTTTATCAATGTTTTTATCTTTTTAAAGAACCAGCTCTTAGTTTTTTTGGCCTTTTCTATTTTTTTTTTGTTTGTTTTTTTACTGGTTTCTTTAAGTGTAAGGTTAGGTTTTTTGTTTGAGATTTTTCTTATTTCCCAAAGTAGGCTTGTATCGCTATAAACTTCCCTCTTAGAACTGCTTTTGTTACATTCCATAGATTTTGGATTGTTTTATTTTCATTTTCATTTGTCTCCAGGTATTACTTAATCTCTTCTTTGATTTCTTTAGTGACCTATTGGTTGTTTAGCAGTGTATTGTTTTGCCTCCACATTTTTTTTTGTTTTGTTTTGTTTTTTGCATTTTCTTGTAGTGATTTCTAGTCTCATATCTTTGTGGTCAGAAGAGATGTTTCATATTATTTCAGTCTCCTTAAATTTACTGAGACTTGTTTTGTGGTCTAGGATGTGATCTATCCTGGTGAATATGCCCTGTGCACTTGGAAAGAATGTCTGTCTCACTGATTTTGGATAGAATGTTCTATATATATCTATGAAGTCCATCTGGTCTAATGGGTCATTTAAGGCCAGTGTTTCCTTATTGATTTTCTGTCTGGATGGTCTGTCCATTGAGGTAAGTGGAGTAGTAAAGTCCCCTACTATTATTAGATTACTCTCAATTTTTCCCTTTATGTTTGTTAATATTTGCTGTATGTATTTAGGTGCTCCTATGTGGGGTTCATTTACATTTATAATTGTTATAGCTTCTTGTTGGATAGATCTCTTTATCATTATGTAGTGTTCTTCTTTGTCTCTTGTTACACTTACACTCTTTGTTTTAAAGTCAGTTTCATCTAATGTAAGTATTGCTACTCAAGCTTCCCTTTCCTTTTGTTTCCCCTCAGTTTTAGCCTGTGTATGTGTTTAGACTTGAAGGCAGCATATATGTGGGTCTTGTTTTTTTGTTTGTCTGTTTTTTTAATCCATTCAGCCACTCTATGTCTTTTGACTGGAGCATTTAGTCCATTTACATTTATAATAATTATTGATAGGTATGAACTTGTTATCATCTTGTTAATTGTTTTGGGGTTGTTTTTGTAGTTCTTTTCTGCTCCTTTCTTCTTTTGGTGTCTTGCCTTGTTATTTGATGACTACCTTTAGTGCTGTGTTTGGATTTCTTTCTCTTTTGTGTGTGTGAATCTGTTACAGATTTTTGGTTTGTAGTTACTATGAGGTTGATATATAGCAGTCTATATATATATACATGATTATTTTGATGATGATGATGATCAAACTTAAGTTGATGATCACTTAAGTTCAAACACATTCTAACAACCCTGCATTCTTTTGCCCCCCCACATGTTTAATGTTTTTGACATCATATTTTACATATTTTTATTTTTTTAATCCCTTAAATACTTACTGTGGATACAGATGATTTTACTACTTTTGTCTTTAACCTTCCTACTAGATTTGTATGTGATTGATCCACTACCTTTACTGCATATTTGCCTTTACTAATGAGATTTTTTATTTCATAATTTTCATATTTCTAGTTATGATCTTTTCCACTTAGAGAAGTACTTTTAATTTTTTTGTAAAACTAGTTTGGTGGTGCTGGACTCTTTTAGCTTTTGCTGTCTGTAAAACTCTTTATCTCTCCTTCAAATCTGAATGATAGCCTTGCTGGGTAGAGTATTCTTGGTTGTAGTTTTTCCTTTTATTACTTTAAATATATCGTGCAACTCCCTTTTGGCCTGCAAAATTTCTGCTGAAAAGTCAGGTGACAATCTTATGGGAATTCCCTTGTACATTACTAGTTGCTTTGCCTTTGATGCTTTTAGCATTCTCTCTTTAATTTTTGCTATTTTAATTACAGTGTGTCTTGGTGTGGACCTCTTTGAGTTATCTTATTTGGGACTCTCTGATCTTATTTGCTTCCTGTACCTGAATGTCTGTTTCATTTTGCAGGTAAGGGAATTTTTCAGATATTATATCTTCAAATATGTTCTCTGCCCCTTTCTCTCTCTCTTCTCCTTCTGGGAACCCTATAATGTGAATGTTAGTACACTTGATGTTCTCAAGAGGTCTCTTAAACTGTCTTCATTTTTAAAATTTATTATTTTCTTTTTTCTCTTCAGCTTGGGTGATTTTCACTGTTCCATCATCCAGTTCACTGATTTGTTCCTTTGTATCATCTAATCTACTGTGATTCCTTCTAGCATATTTTTAATTTCAGTTATTGTACTCTTCAGTTCTGTTTGGTTCTTCTTTACATTTTCTAACTCTTTGTTAAACTTCTCACTGTGTTCATCCATTCTTCTCCCAAGTTTGATGAGCGTCTTTATTATCATTACCTTGAATTGTTTATTGGGTAGATTATCTCCACTTCACTTAGTTCTTCCTCTGTGGTTTTATCTTGTTCTTTCATTTGTTACATATTCCTTTGTCACCTCATTTAGCCTAATTCTCTGTGTTTATTTGTGTATATTAGGTAAGTCAGTTACATTTCCCAATCTTGTGGAAGTGGCCTTATATAGGACACATCTTATGGGACCCAACAGCATACTCCCTTCTTGTCACCAGAGCTATATGCTGTAGGGGTGCCTCCTATGTGGGCTGAGTGGGCCCTTCTGTTGTGGTGAGGCTGCCTATTGTGGGCGAGCTGGTAGGCAGGGCTGGTCCTTGGCTCTGTTGGTTGCCAGGCCTGCCTCATGTGGAGGCTGCCAGCTACTGGTGGGCAAACCCATGGCATACCTGGCTGTCCCATGACTCTTGCCAGCTCACTGGTAAGTGGGTAAGCACCTGTCACTAATAGCCTAGAGGGAAGACTCAAAAATGGCACTTGCTAGCACCAGTCCTCATGGTAGAATGAGCACCCCCAAATGGATGTCACCAGTGTCTGTGTCCCCAGGGGTAGTCCCAGTTTCCTGTTGCCTCTCTGGGAGGCTCTCCAAGATCAGCAAGTGGATCTAACTCAGGATACTTTCAAATTACTGTCTCTACGCTAGGTCTCAGAGCATGTGAGAATTTGTATGAGCCCTTTAAGAGCAGAGTCTGTTTCCTACAGCCCTCTGGCTCTCCTGTATGAAAGCCCTGCTGGCCTTCAAAACCAGATGTTCTGGTGGCTCATGTTCTTGGTCTACGACCCCCTTCTGAGGATCCCAGTGTGGGGCTCAGTCCCCTCACTCCTTGGGGAGAACCTCTGCAACTGTTATTATCCTCCCATTTGTGGCTCACCTACCCAGGAATGTGGGTCTTGACTATATAGTATCTCCACCCCTCCTACCTGTCTCATTGTGGTTCCTTCTTTATATTTTTATTGTGAAAAATCTTTTTTTGTGTGTGTGCTAATCTTTAGATCATTCTTATTGATAGTTTCTCTGTAATTAGTTGTAATTTTGGTGTGCCCATAGGAGGAGGTGAGCTCAGGGTCTTCCTACTCCACCATCTTGACCACTCCCGAATATAACACACATTCTTTAAAAACAAATGAACACATTATTTTTAAAACTATCTTACTTATTAAGACTATTAGTATTTCATCAAATTTGTTTGTAGAAATGTTAAATGGGATCTGGTAACATTTAACTTCTCAGAATGGCTTCTTTGAATGAGGCTAAACATTGCCATACCCATTGTACCTCATCTACAATTTGTTTTTATTTGCAACCTCAATATATTGATTAGGTGCTCAGCATTATAAGCACTAGAGAGGTAGTATAAAATCAATCCTATTCCTCAAGAAATTTATTTAGTGAGATATGGCCTATATACAGGAAACAGCAAGGAATTGCACAATTATTTATAAGATAATAACTATATGCACATTAAGTTGTATATTCTATAAATCCTGTTCTTGCTACTCTGAGAGTGGGAAGGTTTAGGACAGGTTGGATAGAGACATCAGCCATTAAAGTTTAAGCCAGATAAAGGACTCCAGAGACAGTATCAAGTAGGTTAATTAATTATCTGGAGTAGCTAGAAGAAATAAGAGATAAAAAATAAGTATAAAGCATTGTCTAAGTCAAAAACCTGGAGAATGTTACTGAAACTGAATCTGTTGTCAGATGCAAGGAATGAATGTTTAGCTAAAAGCCAGAAGACAAATCGGAGTTCATGATTTTGTCAACACAAGAAAACAGTGGGAGAAAGGAATAACATGGCAATGAGGTTAACGGATTTGTCACTCTCAGTGTGAGAAGGGCTGGATTACTTGAAGCTCCCTGTTAGTTACCAGAGACGTTTACCTATTTCTGAAGCTTAATTGTTATTGGGTGTGGGTCACATGCTGAATATGTGAGGGGGCCTGAATTAAAGGAAATTGATTACGGGGTGATTTTCCTTCTGACTACTACACAAACACCCAGGCTTGGCCTTTCAAGGAAGGGAAGACTTTCCAAGGATTGCCTTTGAAGGAGTCAGTTTTCTTTAGTAGGAGGTTCTATTCCATCTCTGTGCCTTATGGCCCCGGGCATTTGCCTGCTCTGATCTGTTCACTATGATTATTGTGTAGACACCTCCCAGGTTCCTGATGTGCAATCATTCATTCCATAGTCCATCTGGCCTTTGACTGTGGCTCCATTCCCAATTTATAGTTCTGCTCCTGTCCTTTGAACTAGACTTTGGTGTTTGGTTTCTTCTTTTTGATTCTTGGCCTGCTCTCAAAAGAGTGTTCTAATAATCATTCCCACTTCAAATCATTCCCACTTCAAACTGCTTCACTTTAATTTTTCTGTAAGGACTCAATCCCCATTTCTGTAGGGACCATACCCCCCATTTTTGATCATGGAGTAATGCCTCAACCCAAATCACTGGACCTTACATGAGGGATTCACATCAGTGGTTGTTCACTTGTGTTTTCCTCTACTATATACCAGACAAAGTACCAGGACTAGCTATAATAATGGCAAAGTCCAGATCATTCCCTACTGTGTATTTTGGCTCCTTGTCTTTGGCAGTTGGGATAAGTTGCAAAGGAATTGGGTTCTGAGTGAAGTTCTAGGGACATGTGCACAGGGATTAGTGAAAATGAATTTGGGATGCAGGGATGGAAAACCTGGAAGTGGAAGACCCCCATTTTATGGGTCAGGAAGCTTGTTCTTGTGTAGGTTAGAAAGTAGTAATAGGAGTAATAGGTGGCACACATCTGTTATGAGAAGAGCCACAGAGCCTTCTCTTTGTATTGCCTCCCTAAGTGTTCAAGACTGTCAATTTAAGCTTTCATTTATTTAACAGATACTCACTGAGCACCTACCATATATGTATTAGGCAGCAGGCTAGAGCTTGAGGATACAATAGTGAACAAAAACAGACATGGTCCCTATTGTTATTAAGCTTACAAGCTAAGTGGGAGAAAGACATCATACATTAAACCAAAAATTACATAATGGAAATTAATGCTAGATATAACATAATAATATAACTATCCCACTTAAGCAAATATAAATATAATAATATAACTATAATTAATGGAAAGCTATAACTATGTTTAGTGCTATGAGGATGAAGTACATAATACTATAAGAGAGTATAAAAGTGCTTCCCTGAGAAATTATGGCTGATCTGAGATCTTAAGGGAAAAGGGGAATTAACCCCTGTAAAGGAGGGATGAAGTACATCCAATCTTAGTCCCTGTAGTAAAAGGAATTATCGTGGCTTCAAGTAGTTGAAAGAAGGCTATCGTTACCATTGTGTCAGAAAGCTATGAAAAACATTTTGCCAGATGAGTCTAAGAAGCAGGTAACGTCCAAGGAAGTAAAGGAGGGCTATGGTAAGAATTTCTGTCTTTAACCAAAGAAAGATGGGTTGCCATTGAAGTGTATTAAGCCAGAGAGTGCGATGATTTGTGTTTTGAAAAGATCATCCTACTTGCTTATGTGGAGGAGACCAAAAAGATATAGGGAGACCGGTCAGAATGCTGATTTGGTAGGTTCAGCAAGATACAATGCTGGCTTAGACTGCCATGTTAGTGGTGGAGGTAACTGGAAGGAGTTGGATTTAAGACAGATTTTGAAGTCAGAGCCAAAAGGACTTGCTGATGAATTGGTCCAATCTCTGACCCCTCCAATTGTTCCTTGATCTTTTAGAAGATCATCTTTTTGATGATCTCATCTCCTATTTTATGAAGAAAATAGAAGCCATTAGACAAGAACTCTCTCTTATACCTGCCAACAAACGTGTACTAGAGAGGGTCTTAGAGGAAGGGGTATCTTCAGGGGACAAATTTCAATTAAAGAAAGGGAATAAAGTGAGAGCTCAAGAGAAGCTTCTAAGGATACAGAGGAGTTTTCTGGATAAGTCCTGGTTATTGTATTGGGCTCTTTACTAAAGTTTGGAATTGGAGTAAAAGGTGAGGACTGATCTGAAGAAAGGAGGTGAAAAGTGTTATGGTTATGATGGTGAAATAGAGGATGGATGACCGTACAATTTGTCTTATAATGCAAGGCATGGTGAATTTCTTTGAGGCAGATGGACAGTGGGAAGTGGACCAGAGGATTTGACCAGGGTTGTCATAAACATAGCAATTGCCAACCCACATGTTAGGTCTGGACAATGCTGACTGTAGAAACTGAAGATTCACGTGCTGTAGTGACTGGGTAATGGTGGATATTAAAACCATCTCTCTTGTGTCAGGAGATGTCCATAACTCATTTGGGGTATTTTGGATTTCTTCCAGGAATTGACTTGTGGCAAAGGTTATGGTGATGCTAGGCCTAAAGGAAAGCAGTGGGCATGAAACCCATATTTGTTGAAGAAGGGATATAAAAACTGCTAAAGGCCAACTTCTCTGTTATGAGATGAGTGACCTAGTCATATTGCTTATTTGATATGTAGCCGTGGACTTTTCTTTCTTTCTGTATCTGGTGGATCATTCTTTTTCATCTTCATCTGTGGATAATGAGTAGGAGAGGGATGAATTCAGATATTGCACTCTAGAAACACGATAATTGCAATACATGGTATCACTCTAAATTGTCAGATAGTTTATGGATTTGGAACACCTCCTTAATTAGCAGGGCCACAGGATCTGAAGCAGAATGTGATTAATGTAAAGGATACTTTGTGCCCCATCTTGGTGGAAGCACTAAGAATTATACTAAATCTATATGAAGGGGAAGGGTTATGATGAACCATGGTAACAGTTTTTTAATGAGCTCTGAGGATCAGGTGTAATTTTTCCTAGGGTATTTTGAACCTGCTTTGATTCTAGATGCAAGTCTTATAAGCAGTGGTACGCATCAGAACATTTTGTCAGAAAAGAGGATTACCATATATACTTATGGGTCATGTTTGGGGTCTTGAATGGACCCCAGCATCTAGCCAGGTCAACATTTGTCTTTGATTCACTTTTGTAAAAACAACTCCTTGATTCTTCAAGGCTGCTTCCAGTCATTCTGGAGATCCCTCGGATGCTGTTTGGCCCAAATGTCTGCCTCTTGCTGCCCTCTGATAAAGTCTTTCTCTTCTAGCTGTGGTTCTAGGGCCATGTCAACCTTCGAGCAAAGAGTCTCAGACGTGATTAACCTTGTCCATCAATAAAGTCATAAATTTCTTTTGCCTTATATGTACCTGATATATACATGATATAAAATTTGACTTCCCAGAAGAATATGAAACACAGCACCTGACATATGCTTAGCTCTCTTTTCATTTGTGCTGTTCTTTGTTAAGAACATCAGGTTATGGAGCAATTTTATGCCCTCTCAATACGTGTATTCGCACCTTAAAGACAGTGTTTACAGTGAGCAAATCAGTTTCATATATTGCGTAATTAATTATTGTCACAGATAACTTTCTCTAGAAAGTTAAGAACAGGCAGAGTTCATCTCAGCCTGAGGTACCCTTAAGGCAGCGATTCCTCCATGGAGATGATGGAGGCCTCTCTTTATGATGAGAGGAGGAGATGGATGGTAGGGTGTGATTGAGACTGAGGTGAAGAGGATCTTCCACTCTTGAAAGGTAATTACCATTTCTACATCACTGACATCTTCTCTCTTTCCTCTAACTTACATGGCTGGAAAGGGTATCATTCAGGGTTCTTTCAGGATAATAGAATCGCTATAAAATTTTGGGGAATAAGGGATTTATTAAAAGTGAAAGGAGCTGTGAAAATGAAATTTTGGAAGAGTGGAGTCAGAGACCCAGAGAAATCATCACCAATCAGAACCTTCTAAATATCTGCCTGGTAGACAAGTTGAAGTTTGCAGGGAAAAGCAAGAAGCCAAGTACTTCAGGCTGCCAAAGTGCAGCAGTGAAGGGGAAACTTGAGGTGGGATCTATGGAAATTGCTGCCTCTGGGAAGTTATTGCCTTCATGTAGCTACTGCCTCTGTGGGTCCACAGTCAAGTACTTGGTGGAGAGCCTGGGGTCACTGTTGGCCAGCAGGGCCAGCAGCTGTGAGGATGAGCCAAATGCAGGGGAGGATAAGGTGGGACTTGCTAATATTCTGTGTCTGTTGTCACCATGTCTGACAACAATGACTTTCTGACAGCGATGGCCTCTGCTTCACTTTTGCCTTTTATTTTATTTTATTTTTTTTAAACATCTTTATTGGAGTATAATTGCTTTACAATGTTGTGTTAGTTTCTGCTTTATAACAAAGTGAATCAGTTATACATATACATATGTTCCCATATCTCTTCCCTCTTGCATCTCCCTCCCTCCCACCCTCCCTATCCCACCCCTCTAGGTGGTCACAAAGCACAGAGCTGACCTCCCTGTGCTATGCGGCTGCTTCCCACTAGCTATCTATTTTACATTTGGTAGTGTATATATGTCCATGCCACTCTCTCACCCTGTCACATCTTACTCCTCCCCCTCCCCATATCCTCAAGTCCATTCTCTAGTAGGTCTGTGTCTTTATTCCCGTCTTGCCACTAGGTTCTTCATGACCTTTTTTTTTTTTTCCTTAGATTCCATATATATGTGTTAGCATACTGTATTTGCTTTTCTCCTTCTGACTTACTTCACTCTGTATGACAGACTCTAACTCCATCCACCTCACTACAAATACCTCCATTTCATTTCTTTTTATGCCTGAGTAATATTCCATTGTATATATGTGCCACATCTTCTTTATGCATTCATCCGATGATGGACACTTAGGTTGCTTCCATGTCCTGGCTATTGTAAATAGAGCTGCAATGAACATTTTGGTACATGACTCTTTTTGAATTATGGTTTTCTCAGGGTATATGCCCAGTAGTGGGATTGCTGGGTCGTATGGTATTTCTATTTTTAGTTTTTTAAGGAACCTCCATACTGTTCTCCATAGTGGCTGTATCAATTTACATTCCCACCAACAGTGCAAGAGGGTTCCCTTTTCCCCACACCCTCATGCAGTTCCTCTTTTGGTCAACTCTAACCTAGTAACACAGAGAGAAAAGAATTTTGAATAATGTAGTTTTCAGCATTAGCTAAATTCACACAATCCAGCATAGACATTCAAACCCAAAGGTCTCAGAGATACATTTACTGGAGTTTCCTCAGAGGTGAAGATGGTATAGTGGTCCTAGGGCCACAAAACCCAGGCAATCATATAAGGCCATATTTTTTGACATATCTAGATCATGGAGAATCAAATCAAAATAAAACACCAGAGTATTCTAATGGCTAAAGAGTATCACCAAATACTTAAATTCCTCCAAGTGTATACAAAAGACCATTTCCCTAATAATGCTCCCTTGAATGTGGATTAGATTTCATGCTCCTTCTGAGTTGGTCTAAAGCCTTGGGGGTGGACAGCCTCATACCGGCGCAGCTTTGGAGTTGCAATAGATCCTGGCAGAATTGGGGTTTCTCATTCTTCTCTTTAAAGAGTACCAGGGCCCCAGCAAAGGAATAAAGAGGGTTGAGAGATTGCCATAGAGATTTCATCTATGGAATTCTAAAGGGCAGAAATCTTCTAAGAGTGAAGTACATTCCCTTTACTTTTTTGGATTTGAGCCACAGATGCAAAATAGATCATGCAGTCAACTGTAAATGTACAGTTATTTTCTGCTCCCTGTTTTAAACACACCATTTAATAGGCCAAATATTTTATATATATATATATCCTCAAGAATGAGAGCATCAGGTAAAACTGTTCAATGGCCTGTGGGAATGCTACACTCAAGTGAAGTTCAGTGTCTAAGTGCTCCAGGAGTTCACAGCATTGTGTGTCTCTAGTTAGTTGATGATAATAGCCCTCTAACAGCATATACCTAGCTAACGTATATGCCCGGACATGTTCCCCCTAATGTTCTAGCTTTTTCTTTGTCTTATTCTTCTCTTCCACAGTCTTCCTCTCCACTTGTCTGTCTACACTGAAAACTCCTTCTTCTGTGAAGGAGATCATAGCTACAAGGAGGTATAGACAACTGTGTATGGAAGTCTGATGAAGATTTTTGGTCAAGTTTCTTGGATAAGCAGTCCAGGCTATCTTATCCCAGTGTGGTGACATTGTGATACACCACCTGGATCCCTTCAACGAAGGCCTGATGCCTCAGCTGCTGAAGGAGCTATCTACAGATAGCCATCAGGTTTCAGCACCTTCAGAGATTGCCTCAGTTCCAGAGACCCACATGGGAAGTCCTATATCCAGTAGTGGATTGAGTATAAAGGCCTTGCCATCTGAAAGACCATTCTAGCTCCAAAGCTTCTAACGGGGTTGGGTGGAGCTTTACTCGCTTCTCCCTCTCCCCTCTCCTGCTTCCTCTTCTCCCTTCCACAGGTGTCAATCCCATGGGTACTCCTTAGTCCCAAGAGTACTCACTGTACACTAAACTCAATCTCAGAATCTGCTTTCTAGGAATCCAAGCTGCAAGACCTGAAGAGCTTGTGAGTCTTTTTTGGAGCTGTGCTTGAAAAGACAGATGACTAATCCTCCCCTCTGCCTTCCTCCCCTCAGATAATAGCCTTGTAGTGAGGTTATGGATTAAAGGTGCATTGTCACAGTAAAAAAAAGTGCTACTGGAGTTTAGAAGGAAGAAAATGATCAGTGAGAGTTCAAGAAGTGAAGAAAGGCTTTCCAAAGACTATGGTGTTTATATGGTCTATGAAAGATGATAGAGCATGTCATGACAGTAAGACACAAGAGACTATCCTGTTCTCCTTTTCCTCTCCAATTTATTCTCCACTCTGCTACTACCTATTTTGATGCCCGAATAGGGTCAGATTGCCATTCTTCTTAAAATCCCCAAATTCCTTTTATTACTCTTGGTATGGAGTTGAAACTCAAAGAATCTGTGACCTGGATCCTCCCTCACTTCTCTGACCTCATCTCTCATTCCTCAGCTCTACTGAATTTCATTTAGTTTCACCAAAGTACCATGCTAATGCATTCCTGGGCCTTTTCACATATAGTTCTTCTTGCTTAGACTACTGTTTTCTTCTATTACCAAGCTGACTCCAACTTATATTTCAGGACTCAGCTTCAATGTCGCTTCCCTGGGAAACCTTTACTGTCAATGCAGTTGCCTTTTTTGCCGCCCCCCCCCTCCCCATAACACCCTGTACTTCCCTGGGAATAACACTTAGAAAATTTTGTTTTAATTTTTGTTTTCCTTGAACACTATACACTACCTAATAACACATAATGTTTGTTGAGGGCTTACTATGTGTCAGGAACTGTTCTATGCACTTGATATGTATTATTTCCTTTAATCTTTACAATAAAATTATGATACTATATTACCCCTTTTTGACAGATAAGGAAATAGAGGCAAATGGAAGTTAAGGAACCTCACACAGTAAGAAACCTCACAGTAAGTGGTATTTTAACCTGTGTTTTAACTTGATCTGTCTGGTTCTGGAGCCTGTGCCACCACTACATTGTGGTTTGGTGTCTACTACATGGTAAACACTAAACAAATATTTATTGAATGAATGAGTTTAATAGGCCCAACCAGAAGAGAAGAAGAATACTCAGGATTATTGGGAATAAAGCAGGAAAGTTAGGTCCAGATTATGGAAGCTCTAGGACCCTGAGATATAGTTTAGATCTTAGGTGGTTGGGAATAAGGACTTACTGTTGAAATCACTTTAAAAAGGAGATTCGGTTGGCAACAGTTTATGCAACTTCTATTCTCTGCCTTCTACCTCAACCTTCAACTTGAAATTAGAACAAGTAGAAAGGAGTATGATGAAGCATTAATGGAAAAATTCAATAGTGCATAAGATCTAAAGGCTGAATTTTCTGTTTTCTTTAACCGAAGGTCATATATATTTAAAGAAGCAGAAAGTATCTTTTTCAGATAATTTTATGGCATGACTATTAGGATTTTATATTTTAAAAACATGAATAGATTTTTGAAAAATCAGTTACTTTCTATAGGATGTTTAGGGGAAAACCATATTTTTTTGAGAATTAAGTTATATGTCTTTACCAAAGCTTGTATTATATACATATATATGTATATTTTTTGACAGATTCCTTTTCTTAAAAAAACTTCTTTTTCCAGTTAGGATTTTAGGGTTCATGTTAAACCCAAAATATTAAAATCAACTGTGACAATCTATAACTTTTAATACTTTCTGTTCATTCCATGTTCACAAGGTAAATAATACTTTTTGTTGCAAACAAAGCCATCTATTGGACCAAGTGTCTTAACTAGAAAACTTTGCTGTTAATCTCTAAGTGCGAAATTCCACCCTCAAGTATGTTTGTTGAGGGTGGTAAAGACTTAAAAATCATTGTCCTCCAAAGTGATCTGACTACATTGGATGAATAGTCATGGGGCTTACCCAGGAATAGTGTTAAGTATCATAACATTCCACTTTTTTCTCCACCCCATCCCCATTACCCCACCCCTCATTTTTACTCATATTACAGAGTGAGAAATTGTAACAATATTTCCCTCTTATAATTCTAGTTGTTCTCACTCCAAAATGCCTTGATTATTTCAAAGCTGTTAATCCAGGGTCTTCTGTTCTAAATTTTTATTTTTTCATTTTGTTTCCCCATACATGTACTATGTTACTGATGTACATTGTGACAATCTAGGGATACACATTAGAGTTTTAGTGAAACAGACATGACTAGACTAACAGGAGAGGACTTGTCTTTGCATAGTTGAAAGGCTCTCTTTGTTGCCTTTGGCAGTATATATCTAAATCTGTACATTCCTGTTTTTAGAATTTGGGAATACAAAGGTTGGAAGATATATAGTCATACCTTACATCACAGAATGTCTAAGTGTGATCAGAACCTAGCATAGTATTTATTATCAAGAATGGTAGAGAGCCTTGCATCTTGGAAGTGAAAACTGCAGTCATTTACAAATAATAAAGGAATGTTTCCATTTATATGCTGTAAAAAGTTATATGACTATAACTGTAAATTCTATTCTCATTCTCTCTTGCTCCCTCTCTTCTTCCCTCCTTCCCTTCATTCTTCTATCTGTAGAGTTTGATAGCTGATGTAAGTAACAGAGAAAATTTACCATACTTTGAAGAATATTATCTTTAATGTATTTCAATATGTGTAACTATTAGTTTTAGGACACACTTAGACTACTGAGTTGCAAATCAAAATGCAAAAGAATTTAAGCGACTGGAAACGTAATGTAATATATAGTATAACGTGATATAATAATATATTACGATATGATATGTACTCAGAAAAAGAAGCCCAGAAAGACCCAATCTAAGTAAATCACTTTGGAGGTCTTGTGGAGAGCACTTCGAAAAGGTAGGCAGTAATTCTTTGGAACAACTGAAATTGAGGCCCATGCTACTTCAATTGTGAGAGACAAGTCATAAATATTAAAACATAATGAATAAAGAAAACAGACAGGAGTTTTTAATATGAGCCTCAATCAAAATTCACAAAGAAAGAAGTTTTAATTTTTGGCATTGATTTGCGATTGAGCTGTTTCTTTCATGGGCAACTCTATGTAGTGCAGGGTGAAATGTGGGGCTCTTGGGATTTATTCATTATTAAAGATGGTTGATAAATCTTGTAAGCAATGTTGAAAAGCAAAACTAGCTATATGTAATCATTTATTTTAACATATGACAAATGAGGTATTTTGAAACAATAGGGAAGTGAATGAGGAAGATTTTATCAAAAAAGTAAATATCAAAATACATTAAATGGGCTGAACACAATTTGAAGAGATTTATAAAACACAGAAGAGCATATCTGGACATCTTAAATTAAAATAATAATTGGGAAAATATTAGGCTCTATATTGACAGAAACAATATCTATGTCATAAACTGTTATCTATGTCATAAACTGTCATAAACTGTTTATACAAAGTGATAAGCTAAATACCAAATTCTCAAAAAAAGAATGGAAAGTATAATTTGACTCAGTTAACAAGAAAAGATTAATAATGAGACATGAAAATGACCAGTTTCAGTAGTAATTAAAATGTGATTTGAAATAGCAACATATTATAATTTTGTTCCTATGTTTAATTTCAGAGAAATAAAAATGGTGAGATTATTTTGAAATTGTTATATGTTGCTGGTATCAGTATAAATTGCTCAAACCATTTTATGAAGTTATTAGGCAATAAATGTAAAAATGTAAGCAATGTATTCTCCCTTTGATTCTCTAATTCTCATAGGAATTTATTCTTGTGAAAAATGCCAAAGAAGAAAAAAGGATATGCATTATGATTTCATAGGGTGGGGAAGGGAAAAATACAAAATGGCCGTTGATAGGGAATTGCTTAAATAAATTACGGTGCAGGAACTCAATGGAATACTATGTTGCCATTTATAAGGGATATTTGGGGTATATGGGAACCATAGGTGTTTCTCAATAACTAATATTTAAGAAAAATAATTTGTTTGCAAGAGGTAGGCAGTAAAATCAAAGCATAATAGATCAGGGCAAAAGAAGGAGAATGGCTTTCAAGTCCAAAGTATATAATTGTAACCTGAATGAACTTACTGGCACATTTAATGAAAGAATGTGCCAACTGAGGATAGGGTTGTTCAGCAATGGAAACAACAACAAAAAAGGAGAGGTCCTGAAGACAAAACAGGTGCGTGCCCATTCAGCACTGATTAGGACATTATTATCTTGCTTAGAAGTACTTAAAGCAGTTATGGGGACAGACATTCAAATTACTCAGGGATTCTTTTCTTATCTGTAGTCCATTCTAATCAGGCTACCTCCCCATCATTAGACATCTCATGGAGTTTGCCTAGACGGATAGAATGCGATAGGCAGGTCAAAGCAAACACAGGACGGTAGGCTTGCATCTTTACTTCTTTACTTCTCATTGTAAATTAATAAATGGCTATTCTAGTTTCATCATATGTCAGTCTCTTTAAGGTTTGTTGGAATGAATGAGGCCCCGTACTCAATCAATTCTGGGACAGGGAAAAAATTGGGTGTCCCAGTCTGTAAAATGAGGGGATAGAGAAGAATTTACCAAGGTAAGTGGTACCTTGTGGACATGACTAATCACCTGGAGTTCCACAGGTGGCACCCTATTTCATTTTACGAAGTCTTTGAGCATCACCACATTAAGAAGATCATTATGAATCCATGCAGCAGGGAGAAAAACTGTTTTGCTATAATTTTAAATAAAAAGTTAAAGCATAACATTTTGTCTATCACAAAAGCAACAATTTAAAATATAGATGAATATGGGCACAATAATAAGGGAACAAGGGAAAAGAAACAGTGACTGTGTTAGAGGGACATGCCAATAATACACATTTTTTTCTACTGCCATTTTGTTTGTTTACTTAATAAAAATCAGGAGAAAAAGTTCTGCATTATATAAATATAAAATGTTATAATAATAACAATATTAGTAATACAAATAATAGCATATTTAATAATAATTAAATGATAGAGGGGAGGAGAGAAGATGGCGGAAGAGTAAGACGCGGAGATCACCTTCCTTCCCACAGATACAGTAGAAATACATCTACACGTGGAACTGCTCCTACAGAACACCCACTGAACGCTGGCAGAAAACGTCCGACCTCCAAAAAGGCAAGAAACTCCCCCCGTACTTGGGTAGGGCAAAAGAGAAAAAAGAAATAACAGAGACAAAAGAATAGGGACGGCACCTGCGCCAGTGGGAGGGAGCTGTGAAGGAGGAAAGATTTCCACGCACTAGGAAGCCCCTTCGCGGGCGCAGAGACTGCGGGTGGCAGAAGGGGGAAGCTTCGGAGCCACGGAGGAGAGCGCAGCCACAGGGGTGCGGAGGGCAAAGCGGAGAGGCTCCCGCACGGAGGAGCGGTGCCGACCGGCACTCACCAGCCCGAGAGGCTTGTCTGCTCCCCCGCCGGGGCGGGCGGGGGCTGGGAGCTGAGGCTCAGGCTTCAGTCGGATTGCAGGGAGAGGACTGGGATTGGCGGCGTGAACACAGCCTGAAGGGGTTAGCGCACCACAGCTAGCTGGGAGGGAGTCCGAGAAAAAGTCTGCAGCTGCCGAAGAGGCAAGAGACTTTTTCTTCCCTCTTTGTTTCCTGGTGCGCGAGGAGAGGGGATTCAGAGCGCCGCCTAAACGAACTTCAGAGACGGGCGCGAGCCGCAGCTAACAGCGCGGATCCCACAGAAACAGGGGCGCAGAGGAAAAAGCGGAGAGACTCCCGCACAGAGGCTCGGCGCCGAGCAGCGCTCACCAGCCCGAGAGGCTTGTCTGCTCCCCCGCCGGGGCGGGCGGGGGCTGGGAGCTGAGGCTCGGGCTTCGGTCGGATCGCAGGGAGAGGACTGGGGTTGGCGGCGTGAACACAGCCTGAAGGGTTTAGCGCACCACAGCTGGCTGGGAGGGAGGCCGGGAAAAAGTCTGCAGCTGCCGAAGAGGCAAGAGGCTTTTTCTTGCCTCTTTGTTTCGCTGCGCGCAAGGAGAGGGGATTCAGAGCGCCGCCTAAACGAACTCCAGAGAAAGGCGCGAGCCGCGGCGATCAGCGCGGACCCCAGAGACAGGCGTGAGACGCTGGGGCTGCTGCTGCCGCCTCCAAAAAGCCTGTGTGTGAGCACAGGTCACTCTCCACACCGCCCCTCCCGGGAGCCGGTGCAGCCCGCCACTGCCAGGGTCCCGTGATCCCCGGACAAATTCCCCGGGAGAACGCACTGCGCGCCTCAGGCTGGTGCAACGTCATGCCGGCCTCTGACGCCGCAGGCTCGCCCCGCCTCCTCCGTACCCCTCCCTCCCCGCGGCCTGAGTGAGCCAGCGCCCCCGAAGCAGCTGCTCCTTTAACCCCGTTCTGTCTGGGCGGGGAATAGACACCCTCAGGTGACCTACACGCAGAGGCGGGTCCAAATCCAAAGCTGAACCCCAGGAGCTGTGTGAACAGGGAAGAGAAGGGGAAATCTCTCCCAGCAGCCTCAGAAGTAGCGGATTAAAACTCCACAAACAACTTGATGTGCCTGCATCTGCTGAATACCTGAATAGACAACGAATCATCCCAAATTCAGGAGGTGGACTTTGGGAGCAGGATATATTAATTTTTCCCCTGTTCCTTTTTTTTTTGTGTGTGAGTGTATATGTATATGCTTCTGGGTGAGATTTTGTCTGTATAGCTTTGCTTTACAATAGCTTTATTTTGCTTCACTATATTATAGCCTCTTTCTTTCTTTCTTTCTTTCTTTCTTTCTTTCTTTCTTTCTTTCTTTCTTTCTTTCTTTCTTTCTTTCTTTCCTTCCTCCCTCCCTCCCTCCCTCCCTCCCTCCCTCCTTTCTTTCTTTTTTCTTTCTTTCTTTCTTTCTTTCTTTCTTTCTTTCTTTCTTTCTTTCTTTCTTTCTTTCTTTCTTCCTTCCTTTCTTCCTTTCTTACTTTCTTTCTTTCTTTCTTTCTATTTTTTCTCCCTTTTACTCTGAGCCGTGTGGACGAAAGGCTCTTGGTGCTCCAGCCAGGCATCAGGGCCGTGCCTCTGAGGTGGGAGAGCCAACTTCAGGACACTGGTCCACAAGAGACCTCCCAGCTCCACGTAATACCAAACGGCAAAAATCTCTCAGAGATCTCCATCTCAACATCAAGACCCAGCATCACTCAATGACCAGCAAGCTACAGTGCTGAACACCCTATGCCAAACAACTAGCAAGACAGGAACACAGCCCCATCCATTAGCAGAGAGGCTGCCTAAAATCATAATAAGGCCACAGACACCCCCAAAATACACCACCAGACGTGGATGTGCCCACCAGAAAGACAAGATCCAGCCTCATCCACCAGAGCTCAGGCACTAGTTCCCTACACCAGGAAGCCTACACAACCCACTGAACCAAACTTAGCCACTGGGGACAGATACCAAAAACAACGGGAACTACAAACCTGCAGTCTGTGAAAAGGAGACCCCAAACACAGTAAGATAAGCAAAATGAGACGACAAAAAAACACACAGCAGATGAAGGAGCAGGGTCAAAGCACACTAGACTTAACAAATGAAGAGGAAATAGGTAGTCTACCTGAAAAAGAATTCAGAATAATGATAGTAAGGATGATCCAAAATCTTGGCAATAGAATAGACAAAATGCAAGAAACATTTAACAAGGACGTAGAAGAACTAAAGAGGAACCAAGCAATGATGAAAAACACAATAAATGAAATTAAAAATACTCTAGATGGGATCAATAGCAGAATAACTGAGGCAGAAGAAAGGATAAGTGACCTGGAAGATAAAATGGTGGAAATAACTACTACAGAGCAGGATAAAGAAAAAAGAATGAAAAGAACTGAGGACAGTCTCAGAGACCTCTGGGACAACATTAAACGCACCAACATTCGAATTATAGGGGTCCCAGAAGAAGAAGAGAAAAAGAAAGGGACTGAGAAAATATTTGAAGAGATTATAGTTGAAAACTTCCCTAATATGGGAAAGGAAATAGTTAATCAAGTCCTGGAAGCACAGAGAGTCCCATACAGGATAAACCCAAGGAGAAACACGCCAAGACACATATTAATCAAACTGTCAAAAATTAAATATAAGGAAAACATATTAAAGGCAGCAAGGGAAAAACAGCAAATAACACACAAGGGAATCCCTATAAGGTTAACATCTGATCTTTCAGCAGAAACTCTGCAAGCCAGAAGGGAGTGGCAGGATATACTTAAAGTGATGAAGGAGAAAAACCTACAACCAAGACTACTCTACCCAGCAAGGATCTCATTCAGATGTGATGGAGAAATTAAAACCTTTACAGACAAGCAAAAGCTGAGAGAGTTCAGCACCACCAAACCAGCTTTACAACAAATGCTAAAGGAACTTCTCTAGGCAAGAAACACAAGAGAAGGAAAACACCTACAATAACAAACCCAAAACATTTAAGAAAATGGGAATAGGAACATACATATCGATAATTACCTTGAATGTAAATGGATTAAATGCTCCCACCAAAAGACACAGGCTGGCTGAATGGATACAAAAACAAGACCCATATATATGCTGTCTACAAGAGACCCACTTCAGACCTAGAGACACATACAGACTGAAAGTGAGGGGATGGAAAAAGATATTCCATGCAAATGGAAATCAAAAGAAAGCTGGAGTAGCAATTCTCATATCAGACAAAATAGACTTTAAAATAAAGACTATTACAAGAGACAAAGAAGGACACTATATAATGATCAAGGGATTGATCCAAGAGGAAGCTATAACAATTGTAAATATTTATGCACCCAACATAGGAGCACCTCAATACATAAGGCAAATACTAACAGCCATAAAAGGGGAAATCGACAGCAACACAATCATAGTAGGGGACTTTAACACCCCACTTTCACCAATGGACAGATCATCCAAAATGAAAATAAATAAGGAAACACAAGCTTTAAATGATACATTAAACAAGATGGACTTAATTGATATTTATAGGACATTCTACCCAAAAACAACAGAATACACATTTTTCTCAAGTGCTCATGGAACATTCTCCAGGATAGATCATATCTTGGGTCACAAATCAAGCCTTGGTAAATTTAAGAAAATTGAAATCGTATCAAGTATCTTTTCCGACCACAACGCTATGAGACTAGATATCAATTACAGGAAAAGATCTGTAAAAAATACAAACACATGGAGGCTACACAATACACTACTTAATAACGAAGTGATTACTGAAGTAATCAAAGGGGAAATCAAAAAATACCTAGAAACAAATGACAATGGAGATACGACGACCCAAAACCTATGGGACGCAGCAAAAGCAGTGCTAAGAGGGAAGTTTATAGCAATACAAGCCTACCTCAAGAAACAGGAAACATCTCGAATAAACAACCTAACCTTGCACCTGAAGCAATTAGAGAAAGAAGAACAAAAAAACCCCAAAGCCAGCAGAAGGAAAGAAATTATAAAGATCAGGTCAGAAATAAATGAAAAAGAAATGAAGGAAACAATAGCAAAAATCAATGAAACTAAAAGCTGGTTCTTTGAGAAGATAAACAAAATTGATAAACCATTAGCCAGACTCATCAAGAGAAAAAGGGAGAAGACTCAAATCAATAGAATTAGAAATGAAAAAGGAGAAGTAACCACTGACACTGCAGAAATACAAAAGATCATGAGAGATTACTACAAGCAACTCTATGCCAATAAAATGGACAACCTGGAAGAAATGGACAGATTCTTAGAAATGCACAAACTGCCGAGACTGAACCAGGAAGAAATAGAAAATATGAACAGACCAATCACAAGCACTGAAATTGAAACTGTGATTAAAAACCTTCCAACAAACAAAAGCCCAGGACCAGATGGCTTCACAGGTGAATTCTATCAAACATTTAGAGACGAGCTAACACCTATCCTTCTCAAACTCTTCCAAAATATTGCAGAGGGAGGAACACTCCCAAACTCATTCTACGAGGCCACCATCACCCTGATACCAAAACCAGACAAAGATGTCACAAAGAAAGAAAACTACAGGCCAATATCACTGATGAACATAGATGCAAAAATCCTCAACAAAATACTAGCAAACAGAATCCAACAGCACATTAAAAGGATCATACACCATGATCAAGTGGGGTTTATCCCAGGAATGCAAGGATTCTTCAATATACGCAAATCAATCAATGTGATACACCATATTAACAAATTGAAGGAGAAAAACCATATGATCATCTCAATAGATGTAGAGAAAGCTTTCGACAAAATTCAACATCCATTTATGATAAAAGCCCTGCAGAAAGTAGGCATAGAGGGAACTTTCCTCAACATAATAAAGACCATATATGACAAACCCACAGCCAACATTGTCCTCAATGGTGAAAAACTGAAACCATTTCCACTAAGATCAGGAACAAGACAAGGTTGCCCACTCTCACCACTATTATTCAACATAGTTTTGGAAGTGCTAGCCACAGCAATCAGAGAAGACAAAGAAATAAAAGGAATCCAAATCGGAAAAGAAGAAGTAAAGCTGTCACTATTTGCAGATGACATGATACTATACATAGAGAATCCTAAAGATGCTACCAGAAAACTCCTAGAGCTAATCAATGAATTTGGTAAAGTAGCAGGATACAAAATTAATGCACAGAAATCTCTTGCATTTCTATACACTAATGACGAAAAATCTGAAAGTGAAATTAAGAAAACACTCCCATTTACCATTGCAACAAAAAGAATAAAATATCTAGGAATAAACCTACCTAAGGAGACAAAAGACCTGTATGCAGAAAATTATAAGACACTGATGAAAGAAATTAAAGATGATACAAATAGATGGAGAGATATACCATGTTCCTGGATTGGAAGAAACAACATTGTGAAAATGACTCTACTACCCAAAGCAATCTACAGATTCAATGCAGTCCCTATCAAACTACCACTGGCATTTTTCACAGAACTAGAACAAAAAATTTCACAATTTGTATGGAAACACAAAAGACCCCGAATAGCCAAAGCAATCTTGAGAACGAAAAATGGAGCTGGGGGAATCAGGCTCCCTGACTTCAGACTATATTACAAAGCTTCAGTAATCAAGACAGTTTGGTACTGGCACAAAAACAGAAATATAGATCAATGGAACAGGATAGAAAGCCCAGAGATAAACCCACACACATATGGTCACCTTATCTTTGATAAAGGTGGCAAGAATATACAGTGGAGAAAAGACAGCCTCTTCAATAAGTGGTGCTGGGAAAATTGGACAGGTACATGTAAAAGTATGAAATTAGAACACTCCCTGACACCATGCACAAAAATAAACTCAAAATGGATTAAAGACCTAAGTGTAAGGGCAGACACTATCAAACTCTTAGAGGAAAACATAGGCAGAACACTCTATGACATACATCACAGCAAGATTCTTTTTGACCCAGCTCCCAGAGAAATGGAAATAAGAACACAAATAAACAAATGGGACCTAATGAAACTTAAAAGCTTTTGCACAGCAAAGGAAACCATAAACAAGACCAAAAGACAACCATCAGAATGGGAGAAAATATTTGCAAATGAAGCAACTGACAAAGGATTAATCTCCAAGATTTACAAGCAGCTCAATAACAAAAAAACCAACAATCCAATCCAAAAATGGGCAGAAGACCTAAATAGACATTTCTCCAAAGAAGATATACAGATGGCCTACAGACACATGAAAGAATGCTCAACATCATTAATCATTAGAGAAATGCAAATCAAAACTACAATGAGATATCATCTCACACCGGTCAGAATGGCCATCATCAAAAAATCTAGAAACAATAAATGCTGGAGAGGGTGTGGAGGAAAGGGAACACTCTTGCACTGTTGGTGGGAATGTAAATTGATACAGCCACTATGGAGAACAGTATGGAGGTTCCTGAAAAAACTACAAATAGAACTACCATACGACCCAGCAATCCCAATACTGGGCATATACCCTGAGAAAACCATAGGTCAAAAAGAGTCATGTACCAAAATGTTCATTGCAGCTCTATTTACAATAGCCAGGACATGGAAGAAACCTAAATGTCCATCAACAGATGAATGGATAAAGAAGATGTGGCACATATATACAATGGAATATTACTCAGCCATAAAAAGAAATGAAATGGAGGTATTTGTAATGAGGTGGATGGAGTTAGAGTCTGTCATACAGAGTGAAGTAAGTCAGAAAGAGAAAAACAAATACAGTATGCTAACACATATATACGGAATGTAAGGAAAAAAAAAAAAAAAAAAAGGCCATGAAGAACCTAGTGGCAAGACGGGAATAAAGACACAGACCTACTAGAGAATGGACTTGAGGATATGGGGAGGGGGTGGGGTGAGATGTGACAGGGTAAGAGAGTGTCATGGACATATATACACTACCAAATGTAAAATAGATAACTAGTGGGAAGCAGCCGCATAGCACAGGGAGATCAGCTCGGTGCTTTTTGACCACCTAGAGGGGTGGGATGGGGAGGGTGGGAGGGAGGGAGATGCAAGAGGGAAGAGAAATGGGAACATATTGTATATGTATAACTGATTCACTTTGTTATAAAGCAGAAGCTAACACACCATTGTAAGGCAATTATACTTCAATAAAGATGTTTTAAAAAAAAAAAATAATAATAATTAAATGATAAAATGTATATTAAGCAATACTAATTTTAGAGTCATTTTCATTTCTAATTGACCCATGAATCTGTTAAGGCCAATACATGGTAACAGAGAAAATTGTAATTCAAAATAAAGGTGCAGGGACTTCCCTGGTGGTCCAGGGGTTAAGACTCCACACTCCCACTACATCCCACATGCCGCAACTAAGAGCTCATATGCCACAACTAAAGATCCCACATGGGGCCATGAAGATCTCACGTGCTGCAACTAAGAACTGGAGCAGCTAAATAAATAAATAAATAAATAAATAAATATTAAAAGAAACAAAAAACAAAATAAAGGTGCAATAGCCACATAACTATATATTGCATATCAAAAAGAGTATTTTCTAGACGTGTGACTTTCCAGTTCTCAGACAAGTGAAAGCGTATTGTGCATTAAAAGTCACCTTCTAAACCATACTAAAGACTTTGAATAATCTCTGGTAAATTACTTGGTAACTAATATACAAATAGAAAGTCTGGTTATATATGCTTGTAATTTCCTTTTTAACAAGCAAGTCATTTTGCTGGTTTACTTCATTCTTGATTTTCCCTTTCTTTTTCCCAAGTTATTGAAACAACTTAAAATAAATTTTTTTGCATCTCCTAGTTTCTCATAGTCAAGTTAAAATTTTTGTTTGTTTCTTTGTTTTTCTATACTGCAAGTTCTTATTAGGCATCAATTTTATACACATCAGTGTATACATGTCAATCCCAATCGCCCAATTCAGCACACCACCATCCCCACCTCACCGCAGTTTTCCCCCCTTGGTGTCCATATGTCCATTCTCTACATCTGTGTCTCAACTTCTGCCCTTCAAACTGGCTCATCTGTACCATTTTTCTAGGTTCCACATATATGCATTAATATACGATATTTGTTTTTCTCTTTCTGACTTACTTCACTCTGTATGACTGTCTCTAGATCCATCCACGTCTCAACAAATGACTCAGTTTCGTTCCTTTTTATGGCTGAGTAATATTCCATTGTATATATGTACCACATCTTCTTTATCCATTCGTCTGCTGATGGGCATTTAGGTTGCTTCCATGACCTGGCTATTGTAAATAGTGCTGCAATGAACATTCGGGTGCATGTGTCTTTTTGAATTACGGTTTTCTCTGGGTATATGCCCAGTAGTGGGATTGCTGGGTCATATGGTAATTCTATTTTTAGTTTTTTAAGGAACCTCCATATTGTTCTCCATAGTGGCTGTATCAATTTACATTCCCACCAACAGTGCAAGAGGGTTCCCTTTTCTCCACACCCTCTCCAGCATTTGTTGTTTGTTGATTTTCTGATGATGCCCATTCTAACAGGAGTGAGGTGATACCTCATTGTAGTTTTGATTTGCATTTCTCTAATAATTAGTGGTGTTGAGCATCTTTTCATGTGCTTCGTGGCCGTCTGTATGTCTTCTTTGGAGAAATGTCTATTTAGGTGTTCTGCCCATTTTTGGATTGGGGTGTTTGTTTCTTTGATATTGAGCTGAATGAGCTGTTTATATATTTTGGAGATCAATCCTTTGTCCGTTGATTCATTTGCAAATATTTTCTCCCATTCTGAGGGTTGTCTTTTCATCTTGTTTATGGTTTCCTTTGCTGTGCAAAAGCTTTGAAGTTTCATTAGGTCCCACTTGTTTATTTTTGTTTTTATTTCCATTACTCTAGGAGGTGGATCAAAAAAGATCTTGCTGTGATTTATGTCAAAGAGTGTTCTTCCTATGTTTTCCTCTAAGAGTTTTATAGTGTCCAGTCTTATATTTAGGTCTCTAATCCATTTTGAGTTTATTTTTGTGTATGGTGTTAGGGAGTATTCTAATTTCATTCTTTTACATGTAGCTGTCCAGTTTTCCCAGCACCACTTATTGAAGAGACTGTCTTTTCTCCATTGTATATCTTTACCTCCTTTGTCATAGATTAGTTGACCATAGGTGCGTGGGTTAATCTCTGGGCTTTCTATCTTGTTCCATTGATCTATGTTTCTGTTTTTGTGCCAGTACCATATTGTCTTGATTACTGTAGCTTTGTAGTAGAGTCTGAAGTCAGGGAGTCTGATTCCTCCAGCTCCATTTTTTTGCCTCAAGACTGCTTTGGCTATTCGGGGTCTTTTGTCTCTCCATACAAATTTTAAGATGATTTGTTCTAGCTCCGTAAAAAATGCCATTGGTAATTTGATAGGGATTGCATTGAATCTGTAGATTGCTTTGGGTAGTATACTCATTTTCACAATGTTGATTCTTCCAATCCAAGAACATGGTATATCTCTCCATCTGTTGGTATCATCTTTAATTTCTTTCATCAGTGTCTTATAGTTTTCTGCATACAGGTCTTTTGTCTCCCTAGGTAGGTTTATTCCTAAGTATTTTATTCTTTTTGTTGCAATGGTAAATGGGAGTGTTTCCATAATTTCTCTTTCAGATTTTTCATCATTAGTGTATAGGAATGCAAGAGATTTCTGTGCATTAATTTTGTATCCTGCAAATTTACCATATTCATTAATTAGCTCTAGCAGTTTTCTGGTGGCAGTTTTAGGATTCTCTATGTATAGTATCATGTCATCTGCAAACAGTGACAGTTTTACTTCTTCTTTTCCAATTTGTATTCCTTTTATTTCTTTTTCTTCTCTGATTGCCGTGGCTAGGACTTCCAGAACCATGTTGAATAATAGTGGTGAGAGTGGACATCCTTGTCTCGTTCCTGATCTTAGAGGAAATGCTTTCAGTTTTTCACCATTGAGAATGATGTTTGCTGTGGGTTTGTCATATATGGCCTTTATTATGTTGAGGTAGGTTCCCTCTATGCCCACTTTCTGGAGAGTTTTTATCAGAAATGGGTGTTGAATTTTGTCAAAAGCTTTTTCTGCATCTATTGAGATGATCATATGGTTTTTATTCTTCAATTTGTTAATATGGTGTATCACATTGATTGATTTGCGTATATTGAAGAATCCTTGCATCCCTGGGATAAATCCCACTTGATCGTGGTGTATGATCCTTTTAATGTGTTGTTGGATTCTGTTTGCTAGTATTTTGTTGAGGATTTTTGCATCTATATTCATCAGTGATATTGGTCTGTAATTTTCTTTTTTTGTAGTGTCTTTGTCTGGTTTTGGTATCAGGGTGATGGTGGCCTCATAGAATGAGTTTGGGAGTGTTCCTTCCTCTGCAATCTTTTGGAAGAGTTTGAGAAGGATGGGTGTTAGCTCTTCTCTAAATGTTTGATAGAATTCACCTGTGAAGCCATCTGGTCCTGGACTTTTGTTTGTTGGAAGATTTTTAATCACAGTTTCAATTTCATTACTTGTGACTGGTCTGTTCATATTTTCTATTTCTTCCTGATTCAGTCTTGGAAGGTTATACCTTTCTAAGAATTTGTCCATTTCTTCCAGGTTGTCCATTTTATTGGCATAAAGTTGCTTGTAGTAGTCTCTTAGGATGCTTTGTATTTCTGCGGTGTCTGTTGTAACTTCTCCTTTTTCATTTCTGATTTTATTGATTTGAGTCCTCTCCCTCTTTTTCTTGAAGAGTCTGGCTAATGGCTTATCAATTTTGTTTATCTTCTCAAAGAACCAACTTTTAGTTTTATTGATCTTTGCTATTGTTTTCTTTGTTTCTATTTCATTTATTTCTGCTCCGATCTTTATGATTTCTTTCCTTCTGCTAACTTTGGGCTTTGTTTGTTCTTCTTTCTCTAGTTTCTTTAGGTGTAAGGTTAGATTGTTTACTTGAGATTTTTCTTGTTTCTTGAGGTAGGCTTGTATAGCTATAAACTTCCCTCTTAGAACCGCTTTTGCTGCATCCCATAGGTTTTGGGTCGTCGTGTTTTCATTGTCATTTGTCTCTAGGTATTTTTTTATTTCCTCTTTGATTTCTTCAGTGATCTCTTGGTTATTTAGTAACGTATTGTTTAGCCTCCATGTGTTTGTCTTTTTTACGTTTTTTTCCCTGTAATTCATTTCTAATCTCATAGCGTTGTGGTCAGAAAAGATGCTTGATATGATTTCAATTTTCTTAAATTTACTGAGGCTTGATTTGTGACCCAAGTTGTGATCTATCCTGGAGAATGTTCCGTGCGCACTTGAGAAGAACGTGTAATCTGCTGTTTTGGGATGGAATGTCCTATATATATCAATTAAATCTATCTGGTCTATTGTGTCATTTAAAGCTTCTGTTTCCTTATTTATTTTCATTTTGGATGATCTGTCCAGTGGTGTAAGTGAATTGTTAAAGTCCCCCACTATTATTGTGTTACTGTCAATTTCCTCTTTTATAGCTGTTAGCAGTTGCCTTATGTATTGAGGTGCTCCTATGTTGGGTGCATATATATTTATAATTGTTATATCTTCTTCTTGGATTGATCCCTGGATCATTATGTAGTGTCCTTCCTTGTCTCTTGTAACATTCTTTATTTTAAAGTCTATTTTATCTGATATGAGTATAGCTACTCCAGCTTTCTTTTGATTTCCATTTGCATGGAATATCTTTTTCCATCCCCTCACTTTCAGTCTGTATGTGTCCCTAGGTCTAAAGTGGGTCTCTTGTAGACAGCATATATATGGGTCTTGTTTTTGTATCCATTCAGCCAGTCTACGTCTTTTGGTTGGGGCATTTAATCCATTCACGTTTAAGGTAATTATCGATATGTATGTTCCTATGACCATTTTCTTAATTGTTTTGGGTTTGTTTTTGTAGGTCCTTTTCTTCTCTTGTGTTTCCCACTTAGAGAAGTTCCTTTAGCATTTGTTGTAGAGCTGGTTTGGTGGTGCTGAATTCTCTTAGCTTTTGCTTGTCTGTAAAGCTTTTGATTTCTCCATCAAATCTAAACGAGATCCTTGCCGGGTAGAGTAATCTTGGTTGTAGGTTCTTCCCTTTCATCACTTTAAGTATATCATGCCACTCCCTTCTGGCTTGCAGACTTTCTGCTGAGAAATCAGCTGTTAACCTTATGGGAGTTCCCTTGTATGTTATTTGTCGTTTTTCCCTTGCTGCTTTCAATAATTTTTCTTTGTCTTTAATTTTTGCCACTTTGATTACTATGTGTCTCGGCGTGTTTCTCCTTGGGTTTATTCTGTATGGGACTCTCTGCGCTTCCTGGACTTGGGTGACTATTTCCTTTCCCATGTTAGGGAAGTTTTCGACTATAATCTCTTCAAATATTTTCTCTGGTCCTTTCTCTCTCTCTTCTCCTTTTGGGACCCCTATAATGCGAATGTTGTTGCGTTTAATGTTGTCCCAGAGGTCTCTTAGGCTGTCTTCATTTCTTTTCATTCTTTTTTCTTTAGTCTGTTCCGCAGCAGTGAATTCCACCATTCTGTCTTCCAGGTCACTTATCCGTTCTTCTGCCTCAGTTATTCTGCTATTGATTCCTTCTAGTGTAGTTTTCATTTCAGTTATTGTATTGGTCATCTCTGTTTGTTTGTTCTTTAATTCTTCTAGGTCTTTGTTAATCATTTCTTGCATCTTCTCAATCTTTGCCTCCATTCTTATTCCGAGGTCCTGGATCATCTTCACTATCATTATTCTGAATTCTTTTTCTGGAAGGTTGCCTATCTCCACTTCATTTAGTTGTTTTTCTGGGGTTTTGTCTTGTTCCTTCATCTGGTACATAGCCCTCTGCCTTTTCATCTTCTCTATCTTTCTGTAACTGTGGTTTTTGGTCCACAGGCTGCAGGATTGTAGTTTTTCTTGCTTCTGTTGTCTGCCCTCTGGTGGTTGAGGCTATCTAAGAGGCTTGATGGGAGGCTCTGCTCATGTTAAAATTTATGAGAAATAAATTTTTTACGGAGACACTCATTATTAAGAGGCTTAACATAATGATTTCCATCTACCTCCTTAGCAGTTAAAGTTTTTATAGATTATCATGATTTATGACTTAAGTATTAAGTGAAGTTTATTGTGAAGGCTACCAGTAATGGACTTGTAGAACAAAATAGAGTCAAATGTGAGCATTACCCAAATATATGTTTGAGATTTAAATTTTAACCTTAAGTATTTAAGTAAAATTTTATTCAAATAGTGATTCAGTATAAGCAGAAGTGTTATCACTCCAATTCTCTCTTCTGTGTTTTCTTTCTTTTAATCTCTGTCTTTTCATCATTGAGTCAGCTTAGTGAAAGTCTGCACCTCCCTCTAGAATATGAAAATGGCAGTCACTTTTCACTCATTCTGAGGGAGAAATACTCTTCTCAAGAGGAACGCTCAGGCTTCCCTGGTGGCTCAGTGGTTAAGAATCCGCCTGCCAACGTAGGGGACACTGGTTCAAGCCCTGATCTGGGAAGTTCCCACATGCCGCGGAGCAACTAAGCCCGTGCACCACAACTACTGAGCCTGCGCTCTAGAGCCCACGAGCCACAACTACTGAAGCCCACGCGCCTAGATCCCTGCTCCACAACAAGAGAAGCCACCGCAATGAGGAGCCCGTGCACCGCAACGAAGAGTAGCCCCCGCTCGCCGCAACTAGAGAAAGCCCGCTTGCAGCAACAAAGACCCAAAGCAGCCAAAAATAAAATAAAATAAAAAATGAGGAACTCTCTTAGTGCCTCCACATTCTGCTTTCCAAGGTTCAGCATCAAAGGCTCTTCTTATCCCCAGTCCTCCTTGATTGTCCTACCACTGGCTGGTGTGGAAGCTGAAGGAGCCATTGGATCTGAGTCAGTGACTCCTTATCAGTTCAGAGCAATTTCTCAGGAATAACAGGAAACAAGGAATCGTGGACTATGATGTTAAAATAAACTACACCAGTAGAAAAGCCAGGAGAGAGTAGATTTTACTGTGAAAAAGGAATGAGTGGAGCTAATTGTGTCTCTGGGTACGTCATATCTCCAGTCAGTCTTCAAAACTGAATTCAAGTAAGTTGAAACATATTTGGTTAGTCTCTATGTTTCTCATTCATGACGAGTATAAATGTGAATTTAGAGTTAGTTTTAAATGAATGATCTGCTTTTTGTTTGTTTCTAGATGCATTTTATTCTGCAGTGACTCTTACCTGAAAGCTCTGGGATACATTTGTGGGCACAGATGTATACAGGATATGAAAACATAGATAGACAGTGATAGACCAATTTTAAGAGGTTATAAAAGATATATAGGACATAATACTCTTAAATACACCAAACATCTCCCACCTCCATAGTCAAACACAGGTATGTAAGAGGAAGGGAAAGACACCCATGAAAATTATAAACATGTTATTCAACATAAACTACAAATAGGCATCAAAGGAAGATTCAAGTAAAAAAAATATATGGAGAGAGATTAATACAGATAAAATACGTAAATTTGGATGCTAGTAGTTCCACGTATCATGTTGATTAAAAAAAAATCTTGCAATTATTTAAGAAAGTAAATTTAAAAGGCTTTTCCACCAAAATAAATACAAATGCCTTCTCCACTGTCCCTAATCAATTTAAAAATGATCCATGTTAAAATACACCACATGTGTTGAGTTGAGTAGTCTTGAGGTTATATTTCTCTGTGAACTAGATTTATATTTATGTTAATGCAATCTTGGATTATATTAACTTAAAGTATCCACACCATATTTTAGCTTTTTGTGAGACCGGGATCCACTAAAATATTCTAATTCTATTCACGTGATCACTACCCCATATTTCTGAGATTGAGTTTTTTAATTTAAGGGCAGAACTTTTTATTAATGACTGCTAAATTTTATCTCATTACCTTCACTTCTTTATTTTAGTGAGTTAAGGTAATCATTTTGAATCTTGATTCTGCTATGGATCATATTAGTTACTGTTGACAAGCTTTTTCTGGAAAACCTAGTGAATATTTTAGGCTTTGTGGGTCATGGGTCTTTGTTACATATTCTTTTTCTTTCATTAACAAACAAACAAAAAAACAAACTCTTCTAAACGTAAAGACCGTTCTTAGCCCAAGGACCATACAATGGCAGGCGTCAGACCAGATTTGGCCTGCTGTAGTTTGCTGACCCCTGATCAACTGAATTGGTTATCTATTGCTGTATAACAAATTATTCCCACAATTTAATGGCTTAAAATACAAAACAATATTATCTCAGAGTTTCTGTGGGTCAGGAATCCAGGGCATGGCTTATCTGGTTACCTCTGCCTGGAAGTCCCGTAACAGGCTGTAATGAAGGTGTCTGGGGTGCAGTCACATGTGAAACCTCAACTAAGAGAAGATCTGTTTCTGAGCTCACTCGTGTGGTTTTTGGCAGAATTCAGTTCCTCCAGGGCTGTTGGCCAGAGGTCTCTCTCAGTTCCTTGTCAGGGAGGCCTCTCCATAGGGCAGCTGGATTCTATCACAGCGAGTTAGCAAGAGAGAGCCAGAAAAAAGCATGCAAAATGGAGGCCATAATCTCTTCGTAACCTAATTTCAGAAGCAACTCCCATCACTTTTGCTGTATTATAGTCATTAGAAGTGAGTTATTAGGACCAGTTTGCACACAAGGGGAGGGGATCCCACAAAGGTGTGACTACCAGGAGGCAGGAATAATTGGGGTCATCTTAGAGGCTGCCTGCCACATCTATCCACCCAGAATTTTCTGCAACTTAAACAAAGCATGCTTTATTCATCAGGTTTTTGATAAAAATATTGAGAAAGAAGTGTTCATGACAGAGTGTTGTGGCATGATTTTTACCTCTCAGATTGACTCCAGACCACTAACTAATACTATGAATATTGTTGGTTGCATACCTGTAAATTCTCAATTGTGGTGCGATCTAACTATTTTGTCATCATAGGAGATCTCAGGGGACATTTTAGTCAAATATATTTTAAAAATCACACTATTTATGCATCACTGGATAGGTGAAATCAAGTTAAAATAAGCTGTAAGGACTGTCTTGAAGAATAAAATAAGTCATTGCAATACTATAGCTCAAAGGATATAATAAAGAGAGGACCAGTTCCATCAGCCTTACCTTCATGACAGGCAATTTTAGAGATGATTGCATCTTATATGAGCCTCGATTTTTTTAATCAACTAGTGAAGCTGCCTTTCTTCCACTTCCATTTGTGCTCACCTAGAAAGATTTACATTTTTTAAAAAAATAGCCAACAGATCAAATCAGGGATAAATTATACTTTATAAATATTTTGATAGTAAATCACAATTATGGTCAGATTCAGGGACCTTTTTTTCTTTTTTTTAAAATTTATTTATTTTATTTATTTATCTTTGGCTGCGTTGGGTCTTCGTTGCTGTGCGGGCTTTCTCTAGTTGTGGCGAGCAGGGGCTACTGTTCATTGCGGTGCACGGGCTTCTCACTGCGGTGGCTTCTCTTGTTGTGGAGCATGGGCTCTATGCGCGTGGGCTTCAGTAGTTGTGGCATGTGGGCTCAGTAGTTGTGGTTCACAAACTTAGCTGCTCCGTGGCATGTGGGATCTTTCCGGACCAGGGCTCGAACCCGTGTCCCCTGCATTGGTAGGCGGATTCTTAACCACTGAGCCACCAGGGAAGCCCCAGGGACCTTTTAAAATTAGAGAATACCGGTCATTAACACCTGCCATCTAGATAGCAACCATATACCAATGTTTCTACTACTTCAAGAAAGAAGTATAATACTCTAACCAGATTTGACAATATAAAGTGCCATAGTTTTAAGTGCTGTATCACTCAAACTTCATTCTCACTGACAACCCAAATAGTTTGCGACTCTTTCCCCATCAAGTAATATAGTAATGACTACTTACTGGGTGCATACTATGAGCCAAACAGAGTGCTAAACAAGTTTATATGGATTTTCTTATTAATTTTTCTTAATTCTGGGAGGTAGGTACTACCATTATGTGCATTTTACAGAGAAATTAAGCATCTTGCCTGTGGCATTTACCATTCAGCTGGTAAATGATGAAGCCAAATTTTAAAGTCCAATAGCCTAAGTCCAGAGTACTTCTTAAAGCAGAGGCACAAGAGTAGCATTTGCTTATTTGAAAACTGCTAAGGAAAGTTTTCCTAGGAAACGTGGTTGAATGATTTACTAGTTATTAATTATTTTTTTTGTTTGACACCACTAGATGGCAACATTTTCAAAAGTTTTTATTGCTTAAGGTGGAAAAGTAACTCAACTTTATTATCATTTAAAAAATTCAGCTTTATTGAAGTATAATTGACAAATAAAATTGTAAGATATCTAAATTGTATACTGTGATGAATTGATATACATATACATTGTGAAAGGATTCCCCCCTTTTAGTTAATTAACCTAGCCCTCACCACCCAGATTTATTTTTAATTTTTTTTTAGAATATTTCAGTTCTACTCCCTTAGCAAATTTCAGTTATACAATCCAGTGTTATCAACTATATAGTCACCATGTTTTATATTAGATCCTCAGGCTTTACTCATCTTATAGCTGAAATTCTGTACCTTTTTACCAACCTCTCCTCATTTGCCCCACCCCCCAGCTCCTGGCAACCACTATTCTACTTTAGGTTTCTATGAATTTGACTTTTTTTAAAAAAAGATTCCACATGATCCACATGAGTGATGCCATGCAGTTATTTGTCTGTCTTTGTCTAGCTTATTTCACTTAGCACAAGGCCTGTAAGTTCTATCTATGTTATCGCAAGTGGAGGGATTTCCTTTCTCATGGTTGAATAATATTCTATTGTATATATATATATATATATATATATATATATATATATATATATATATATAT
Source organism: Eschrichtius robustus (assembly GCF_028021215.1). Taxonomy (NCBI): domain Eukaryota; kingdom Metazoa; phylum Chordata; class Mammalia; order Artiodactyla; family Eschrichtiidae; genus Eschrichtius; species Eschrichtius robustus. The sequence continues at coordinate 62,243,049 of NC_090827.1, read as the reverse complement.
ATACACAAACTGCATATATTCTATATATATTACATTTTCTTTATCCATTTATTTGTTGATGGACACGTAGGTTGTTTCCATATTTTGGCTATTGTGAGTAATGCTACAATGAACATGGGAATGCAGGCATCACTTCAATATTCTGTTTTCATTTCTTTTCTATATACACCCAAAAGTGGGATTGTTGGATCATATGGTAGTTCTATTTTTCATCTTTTAAGGAGCTTCTCTACTCTTTTCCATAGTGGCTGCACCAATTTACATTCCCACAAACAGTGTACAAGTGTTCTCTCTTCTCCATATCATCACCAATACTGTCCATCTCTTGATTTCTTTGATGATAGCCATTCTAACAGGTGTGAGGTGGTATTTCATTGTGGCTTTGATTTGTACTTTTATGATAATTAGTGATGTTGAGCACCTTTTCATGTACCTGTTGGCCATTTGTATGTCTTCTTTGGAAAAATGCCTACTCAGTTCCTCTGCTTGTTTTTAAATTGGATTGTTTGGTTTTAAGCTATTAAGTTGTATGACTTTATATATATTTTGGACATTAACGCTTTATCAGATGTATGATTTGCAAATATTTTCTCCCATTCCATAGGTTGTCTTTCTATATTGTTGATGTTTTCTTTTGCTATGCAGAAGTTTTTTAGTTTGATGTGTCCCACTTGTTTATTTTTGCTATCATTGTCTTTCCTTTTGATGTCAAATCTAAAAAATTATTACCAAGACCAGTGTCAAGGAAATTACCCCCTATGTTTTTGTCTAGGAATTTTATGGTTTCAGGTTTCAAATTCAAATCTTTAATTCATTTTGAGTTAATTTTTGTGAATGGTGTAAGATAGAAATATACGTTCTTTTTTTTTTTTTGGCATTAGTCTGTCCAGTTTTCCCAACATTTATTGACAAGATTATCCTTTCCCCCTTGTATATTCTTGGCTCTCTTTGTCATAAATTAAATGACCATATATGCATGAGTTTATTTCTGGGCTCTCTATTCTGTTCCACTTATCCATGTGTCTGTTTTTATGCCAATACCATACTGTTTGGATTACTCTAGTTTTGTAATATAGTTTGAAAGCAGGATGCGTGATGTCTTCAGCTTTGTGCTTTATATATATATATATATTCTTTTCAATATATACTATCATGTCATTTGCAAATAGAGACAATTTTATTTTTTCCCTGGTTCCCTTTTATTTCTTTTTTGTGCCTAACTGCTATGGCTAGGACTCCCAGTACTATGTTGAATAAGAGTAGTGACAGTGAGAATCCTTGTCTTTTTCCTGATCTTAGAGGAAAAGCTTTCAGCTTTTCACTGTTGAATATGATGTTAACTGTGGCTTGTCATATACGGCCTTTATTATTTTGAGGTACAGTCCCTCTATACCTACTTTGTTGAGAGTTTTTTATCATAAATGGATGTTAAATTTTGTCAAATACCTTTTCAGCATCTATTGAGATGATCATTATGATTTTCATTCTTCATTTTATTAATGTGATGTATTACACTGATTGATTTATGTTGAACCATCCTTGAATCCCAGGAAAAAATGCCATTTGATCATGGTGTATGATCCTGTAACTGTTCTATTGAATTCAACTTGCTAATATTTTGTTGAGGATTTTTGCACCTATATTCATCAGGGATATTGGTCAATTTTCTTTTCTTGTAATATCCTTGTCTGGTTTTGATATCAGGGTGATGCTGGCCTTGTAAAATGAGTTTGGAAGTGTCCCCTCACTTTCTATTTTTTGAAAGAGTTTGAGAAGAATTGGTATTAGTTCTTCTTTTTTTAAAAATAAATTTATTTATTAATTTTTTGCTGCATTGGGTCTTCTTTGCTGCACGCGGGCTTTCTCTAATTTCAGCGAGTGGGAGCTACTCTTTGTTGTGGTGCATGGGCTTCTCATTGCGGTGGCTTCTCTTGTTGCAGAGCTCAGGCTCTAGGTGTGCAGGCTTCAGTAGTTGTGGCTCACGGGCTCTAGAGCACAGGCTCAGTAGTTGTGGCACACAGGATTAGTTGCTCCGCAGCATGTGGGATCTTCCCGGACCAGGGATCGAACCCATGTCCCCTCCATTGGCAGGCATATTCTTAACCACTGTGCCACCAGGGAAGTCTATTAGTTCTCCTTTAAATGTTTGGTAGAATTCACCAGTGAAGCCATTTTGTCCTGGACTTTTCTTTGTTGGGAGGCTTTTGATTACTGATTCAATTTCCTTACTAGTAATTGGTCTGTTCAGATTTTCCATTTCTTCATGTCTCAGTTTTGGTACACTGTATATTTCTAGGAATTTATCCATTTCTTTATAGGTTGTTTAATTTTTTGGCATCAATTTTATTATTGCCTGGTTTTCTATGAATGAATTATTTATCTTTGATTGGCCAAATTATAATTGCTTTACTTGTAGGAAACATTTTCAATGGTGTAATATAACAATGGCAGAGATTTAAGTGGACAAAAATTGGAGTGTTATGTGTAGTGTTTGTGTGGATTTTTTTTTGTCAAAGTTAGTAAATTTTACGTAAACTTCAAAAAATAAAATAATAAAAGAAAGCAGCTTTTGCTTTGCTCTTCAGGAGGATCAGATGTAACAACCCAGAGTAGGAACTACCCCTAAGAAGTTAAAATACACTTTACCCCAAATCAAGCCACATGCAAGAAGGATCCTGGATTTGGGGACAGGTCTGATGTAGGTGGGGCAGGAAGGAGAACACCACAGTGGGTGACTGGGTTCTGAGACAGGACAAGTGGAGAGCAAGACAAAAGTCCTGGCAGAAATGGGACCAGAACTTCAACAGGAAACTCTGTCACAAGGAGCTATGTACAAAGGAGCCGGACTGGGGCCTGCAGCCCGTGGGGAAGGGGAGGAATGCAGAGCATCCTGAAGCCGCCCTTCGCCTTGCCAGGTGCCACTGCCCCCTGCTCACCCTCAGTTCTCCTCATCACTGTCATCTGGGCTGATGGCTGGGCTGGTGAGGCTATAGGGGGGCTGGTGGGCGAGTAGCTAGGGGAGGTGGGCGAGTAGGTCGAGCCTTTGGGGGAAGCAGGAGAGTAGGTGGGGCTGGTGGGTGAGTACTTGGGGGAGGTGGGTGAGTAGGTGGGCGAATACTTGGGAGAGGTTGGGGTATAGACCGGAGAGGCTGGTAAGTAGGAGATGTTGGTGAGTATTTTGGGATGATGGGCGAGTAGGTGGGACTGGTAGGAGAGTACTTGGGGGAGGTGGACAAATATTTCGGGCTTGTAGGCGAGTACTTGGGAGAGGTCGGGGTGTACTCTGGTGAGCTGTGGCTGTAGGAAGGACTGGTTGGGGTGTACTTGGCCAGAGGTCGGGCTGTAGCTGCGAGGGCTGGGGCTGTAGCTGGGCGAGCTTGGGGTATAGATGGGAGACTGTAGTTTGTATCGTGGGCTCAAAGAGGAGTAGCTTGGCGAGGTCGGGGAGAAGCTGGGTGAAGTCAGAGAGTAGCTTGGAGCGGTTGGGCTGTAATTGGGGCTCCTCAGTGTGTAGTTGGGACTAGTAGGTGAGTAGCTGGGGGATGTTGGGCTATAGCTGGGTGACATCTGGGTGTAATTAGGACTGGTTGGAGAATAGTTAGGGCTGGTGGGTGAGTAGCTTGGGGAAGCTGGTGAGTAGCTGCTTAGTGATGTAGGCGAGTAGCTGGGCAAGGTGGGAGAGTAGCTGGGTGAAGCTGGTGAGTAGCTGGGAGGGGTTATATATATATATTCTTTTTCAGATCCTTTCCCTTATAGTTTATTACAAGATATTGAATATAGTTTCCTGTGCTTGACAGTAGGACCTTGTTGTCTATTTATTTTATATATAGTAGTTTGTATCTGCTAATCCCATACTCCTAAGGTATACCCCCCCTTCCCCTTTGGTAACCAGAAGATTGCTTTCTATGTCTGTGAGTCTGTTCCTATCTTGTAAATAAGTTCATTTGTATCATTTTTTTAGATTCCACATATAAGTGATATCATATGATATTTCTCTTTGTCTGACTTACTTCACTTAGTATGATTATCTCTCGGTCCATCCATGTTGCTGCAAATGGCATTATTTCATTCTTTTTTATGGGTGAGTAATATTCCATTATATATATATTAATACCACATCACCTTTATCCATTCATCTGTTGATGGACATTTAGGTTGCTTCCATGTCTTGGCTACTGTAAATAGTGCTACTATGAACATTGGGGTGCATGTACCTTTTCGGATTGAATTTTGTCTGGATACATGCCTAGGAGTAGGATTGTTAGATCATATGTTAACTCTATTTTTAGTTTTTAAAGGAAGCTCCATACTGTTTTCCATAATGGCTCATACCAATGTACATTCCTACCAACAGTGTAGGAGGGTTCTCTTTTCTCCACACCCTTTCCAGCATTTATTTAAATAATAGACTTTTTGATGATGGCCATTCTGACTGGTGTGAAGTGATACCTCATTGTAGCTTTGATTTACATTTCTCTAATAATTAGCAATATTTAGCATCTTTTCATGTGCTTGTTGGCCATCTGTATGTCTTCTTTGGGGAAATGTCTATTTAGATCTCCTGAACAATGTCAAATACTTTAAAAGCACTTTTCAGAAAAACAAACTTTAGTGACTTTACAAGTAAAATTTGTACTGCCTGGAATGGAACTCTCCTCCTTTACATCATATACTCTTGTACATATTTTAAGGCCTAACTTATATATGTATCTTCTTCCTCTGTGATGCCTCTCCTACTAATGCAGACAGATTCTTCTAACTGCATCTTCACAGCATGATCCATTTGAGCCTTTGATATATTACATATGTACCAGTGATATACTGATGTGTCTATACTTCCACTCCATTGAGAACATCTCATAAGCAGTCTTTTTGAAATTAATATTTGTAAACCTCTCCCCATCCCACCCCAGTCTCCGTCCACAGTGCTTAGTATTGTATCTGACACGGTAGTTTTTCAATACCTGAATTTTTTAAAAAATGACATAATATTTTAGCATATCACAACCTATTTATCTAATCCTCTACCAGTGGCATTTGTGTCCCCCCACACACATTTTTGTTATTACATACAATGCTTCAGAAAACATCCTTGTTCCTGTCTTGTATGTGCGTGAGAATTTCTTTAGGAATTCTAGAGGCAGAATTTGTGGATCACAGAGTACATATAATATGTGTAATTTCAATCATAGTTGACATTTGGTACTCATTTTGGCTGCTCATTTATTAATTTGCCCTCCTATGCTTTGGGAACTTCCTATTTTGTTAATATGGTGGGAGGCAGAGCCTACTTTCCACTATAAACACTGAAAATGTCAAATACTTGCTATCTCAGCTTCCTTTGCACCTAGGGTGTGGACACATGATCTTGCCTGGGTACTTGGAATTGGGAGTTAATGAATCAAGTGAGAGGAAATCTGGATCACTGTGTAGGTCATTGTGCAAGATTAAATTTTATAGCAGTAGTGGCACCCATGCTATTGGGTGGCATTTAGTATACAAAGATAGCTCTGTTTACTGTGTAGGCTTCAACAACTGTTGTTTGGTGAAATCACAGTGGGGTTCTCATTAAACCAGTTGTATGGTGTGATTTTGGGCATTGTTTTTGGTGCAAAGCCCTGTCTCTAATTGTCTAGGCTTCCTAATGATTCTATGAGCTACCCCGAATCCTTTTAATAGTTTCCTATTTTGCTTAAATCAGTTGAACTTGGTTATTTTAGTTTCCAACTAAAAATGCTGACTGTTATAGATGAGCACCAGGAGTGGGCTGGGAGTGTTGTTTCTAAATATGCTAAAGAGTTTAAAAAAAAAGAAATGACATTCTCAAATTTTTAACTTAGGGCATAGATTGAAAATTAGCTAAAATAAATCTGACCAGTACATATGATAATGGAATCTGAGCATGCTAGACCAATAAAAAGGAAGAATATAATTTAAGATTTAACAATTTACCTATAAGGGTACCCTATTCCGAAATTTGATTTCTAATTCACTAGCTTAAACATCTGGGAGTGGTTTTAATTGTTTTCTGTTTTGGTTGACTTAAATCTAGACAATAGTTCATATTAAAATAAATTGACATACGATAAAGAACAAAAGAAAAAAGAATTAAAGATTTGGGGGGTAGAAATGTTGGATTAATTTGTTATATGCATCTTACTCTCCTCACCCTAACTATATTCCTAAAGTGGGTCCAGAAGGCAATTTCTTTACCAAATCCTTGAGAAATACATTAGACAGGAGAATGCCAGCATCTTATATACTCCCTTCATTTCAGTGAGGATGAAAAGATTCTAGGTTGGCAAAAGTTAATTAGAAGCACTTAATCAATAGAGGCAAATGGGCATGATTACCGTAAAGGTAAATAGTAAATCCTTGATCATAAGACAAAGTGACTACTTGATCAGAGCTTCCCATTATGAACCATATGTTATCAAATCAAAGTAAGCCAACAGTTGGTCATGTCCAGCAGTATTCTATCATCAAATGGAAGTGATATAAAAGGAACCAAGCCTGAGAATATCCAAGACACAAGTAAGTTGCACAAGCGGATAACTCACATTCTGAGCCAGCTATCTGCCACACTGTCATTGCCCCCTCAATCTCATTTAAGTTCTTGTGGGGAGTTTCTTAATACCTAAATATTTGACTCTGGTTAACAGATTAGTCTACATGATTTTCTGGCACCAAGTGGAAGTAAACTGCTACTGCCTTACAACTCCACTCAGAGTTGACACTAAAGGACCATAGAAGGAATTCCTCCTAATGGGTGGAATGTTGAGTATTTCAGGTAAATTTCCAGACTTCATGGAAGGTGTGGCCTGGGTAATGAATCTATACTCATTCAACATCATTGGCTAATGGACCTGGAAGGAGGAAGATAGGAATCTTAGAGAAAAGGAGGCTTGAGAAGAAAAATACATGGATAGACCTCTTCTAATGGACCCAATCCTTCAGGAATAGAGGCTATGCATGGACGTAGCAACATCAATGTTTACTTCTGAAGGCTGATTTGGTTACCATTGCTGAATGCCTAACTTGCCAACAGCAGTACTTATTCTCAACCTTTTATGTGATAAATCCATTAGTTTTTTATTGCCACATAAAAATTATCACAAAATTAGTGGCTTATAACAACATAGTTATTATTTCACAGTTTCCTAGGTCATAATTTTACACATGGCTTAGCTTAGTCCTTTACTCAGGGTCTCACAAGGCTGCAATCAAGGTGTTGGCCAGACTACATTTTTATTTGGAGGCTTGACTAGGGAAGAATCCAATTCTAAGCTTATTCAGGTTGTTGGCTGTATGACTGAAGGCCCTGGCTTTTTGCTGGCTATTGTCTGGAGGCTATCCACATTTCCTTGGCATGTAGTCTTCATGAACATGGCCACTTACTTCATCAAATCCACAAACAAAACTGGCTTTTTTGGACATGTGTTCTATGCTGTCACATAAGGCCCTGTGCTTAGAAAGCCCACACTTGGTTTAATGCTCTTCTATAGCTGTTTTGAAATCCTTAATAATTTTTAAACAAGGGGTCTCACATTTTGCTTTTGCACTGAGCCCAACAAATTATGTAGCCAGTCTTACATGCAAGGAGAGTCCATTGCTCCAGTGTGTTAAGATAGAGACTTTTATAACATGTTGTAATCCTGAAAATGATATCCCTCATCTTTTGCCATATAATGTAATGTAGTCACAGGAGTGCCATTCCATTACCTTTGCCATAATCTACTGGCTAGAACCATCACAGACTCTGCCCACACTCAAGAGGAGAGGATTATACAACAGCATGAATACCAGGAGGAAGGAATCCCGAGAGCCCTCCACTTAGGGTCTTCCTGCAATAGTACCATAAACTGGAGTAGAGTAGGTGGAGAGCAGGTAGCTAGAAAGGATATAGATTGTATTTCTCTGTGCCATGATTTTGGTAGCACCCTGATTGCGTGGAGTTTCTGACTATCTTATTTACTGTCATTGTATCCCACACAGCATTGCCTCCAAGGAATTGATTTTATAGTTTACAGTTTATTCCTTACCACCTGCCTTATAGGTTGTTAGAAATTACTACTGAAGCCTAACTTATGGTGCTAGGTGGGAATGCAATATCTTGAGAGGTCAGGATGTTGTTTTGCATAATGTATTGTATGCTTGAAACTAGCAAAAAATACGTGGTACAGTTTTTCTCAGAGCCAGAATGCATGGGTCTGAGAATCAATGACTATAAGTGATGGTTCACAAAAAGATACCTAATGCCCTCCTTATACAGTTTTTGCACCCTGTCTTCAGAACACGAATTTTTAATGGTTTAGAGGTCTTAATATCTAAAATAAATGGTTATACCAGGGGGAAAAGTAAAGTTTAATTGAACTGAAGGTGGAAAGAGTTAACTGGCCACAATTCATTCCACTTGACAAAGAAGGAAAAAAGGTGGTTGGATGTTGCAGAGATGATTTATTCTATTTTTGAAGGGTAATAGGCTTGTTGCTGCACAATGAGAGTAAAGAAGAATATTGATGAAATCCTTTCTTCGCAATTTTTATAATTCTTATTTATTTTTCTTTTCTGATTTCACTATCTGAGAGCTCTGGTACATTATTGAAAAGCAGGGGCTTTAGTGGGCATCTGTGTACTGTGACCCTAAAGAGAATATTTCTAGTTTTTTGGTCATGAAGTATGATGTTTATGGAAGGTTTTTATTAAATGACCTTCAGTTAAGCCCATTTTCTTCTATTGTTGGTTTGCTATTTTAAAAAAAAATCATGAATGCATATTGACTTTTTCAATGCAGTTTTTCCTCAATGGAAATAGTCATGTTATTCTTTTAATCTGTTAATGTGGTAAATCACATCAGTTGGTTTTCTGAGCTTGAACCATTCTGGAATTCCTGGAATAAACCCTACTTGGTCACCTCTATCTCTAGCTCTTCAGTGCTGAATTTGATTTGTTAATTTTCTATTTAGGATTTTGCATCTATACTTATAAATGGCATCCTAATACAATTTTCCATTCTTGTATTGTCCTTGTCCGGTTTGATTTTGAAGGTAAATTAGGTAGTATATTAGTCAGGGTTCAGTTTGAGGCAACAGAATACACACTATGTAAAAAGGGAATAGGATATTCCTATAGGATAGGAAAAAGGGAATAGGATATCCCTATAGGATATTAATGGCGTACTTAGAGATACATTGCTAGTGCTGAAAAAGAGATTTTATCTGAATTTCCAGGAACTACACCCAAATCCATATTGCAGAACTGGGTCATCAAAGTAGATACTGCCAGTGCTGCAGTTAAGAATTTGAAAAATTAAGATGACATGATACTATACGTAGAAAACCTTAAAGTCTCCACCAAAAAACTATTAGAACTAATAATTGAATTCAATTGGCTAATGATATTGAGCAGCTTTTCATATGCTTATTGACCATTGGTATATCTTTTTTGGAGAACCATCTATTTGGATCCTTTGCTTCTTTTAGAATTGGGTTATTTATCTCTTTACTATTAAGTTGTAATAGTTCCTTTTATATTTTAGTACAACTCAGATATACGATTTACAAAATTTTATCTCATTCTGTGGGTTGACTTTTTACTTTCTTAAGGGTGTCCATTGGAGCACAAAAGTTTTTAATTTGATAAAGTCCAATTTATCTATTTTTTCTTTTGTTGCTTGTGCTTTTAGTGTTGTATTGAAGAAACCATGGCCCAATCCAAGGTTATGAAGATTATGCCTATTTTTTTGGACATATATACGCTACCAAACGTAAAATAGATAGCTAGTGGGAAGCAGCCGCATAGCACAGGGAGATCAGCTCGGTGCTTTGTGACCACCTAGAGGGGTGGGATAGGGAGGGTGGGAGGGAGGGAGACGCAAGAGGGAAGAGATATGGGGACATATGTATATGTATAACTGATTCATTTTGTTATAAAGCAGAAACTAACACACCATTGTAAAGCAATTATACTCTAATAAAGATGTTTCAAAAAAAAAAGCACAAAAACGATTATGCCTATTTTCTTCTAAAAGTTTAACAGTTTTTGCTCTCACATTTAGGTCTTTGATATATTTTGAGTTAGTTTTTGTGTTTAGTGTAAGGTAAGGGTCCAACCTCATTGTTTTGTATGCAGCTATTCATTTGTCCCAGCACTATTTGTTTACAATATTGTTCTTTCCCTATTAGTGGTCTTGGCACCCTTGCCTAAAATCTGTTGATCATGGCTGTGTGGGTTCATTTCTGGACTCTCAATTCTATTACATTAATTTATATGTTTACCTTTATGCCAATACCACATAGTCCTGATACTGAAACTCTGTGGTAAGTTTTTTTTTTTTTAATTAATTAATTAATTTAATTTTGGCTGTGTTGGGTCTTCTTTGCTGCGCACGGGCTTTCTCTAGCTGTGGCAAGCGGGGGCCGCTTTTCGTTGCAGTGCGCGGGCTTCTCATTGCGGTGGCTTCTCTTGTTGCAGAGCACAGCCTCTAGGCGCACGGGCTTCCGTAGTTGTGGCTCGTGGGCTCTAGAGCGCAGGCTCAGTAGTTGTGGTTCGCGGGCTTAGTTACTCCGTGGCATGTGGGATCTTCCCGGACCAGGGCTCGAACCCATGTCCTCTGCATTGGCATGCGGATTCTTAACCACTGCGTCACCAGGGAAGTCCTGTGGTAAGTTTTGAATGATCATCTTACTTCCAAATTTATATTAGTTTTGACATTTACACATAATTTGTTTATCTTGGGTTGTACTTAAGAGGTAGTCAGCACTAGTATATCCTTATAATTATGGAGTTTTATGGTTAGAGGCAATAAAGCATAATGATTATGGGCATAGGAGTTTAGAATCAAAGAGACCTGGATTTGAAATGAGTGTACCACTTCCCGATGTGGAAACTTGTATAATCCTCTCTGAGCTTCAGTTTTCAATCTTAAAATGGGAACAATAATACTTACATTAGTAGATTTTTGTGAGGATTAAATGAGTTAATATATAGAAAATGCTCAGTAAAGATAGGCTTTATTTTCTTGGACAGAATGTCAATTTGCGTTACATGTTTTTCATGTGTGTACAGTGACAGTATATTGGCTTATACTTTGATTAAGAAAATAGCAATAAGCTCCCAGATGTTGGGAGCTCATTTTTCAACAAATAGGAGAAAAAAATGGGAGCTCATTTCTCCAGAAGAGGAGAAAAGTAAAGCAAAACTGCCTGTGGAGAACTGTGGGGAGGAGGAGGCAAAAAGAATCTATGCATGGTCATTCTCCAGGAATTTAAGAAAATTTTTTTCTCTAATAATTCTTTTAAAATAGTTTAAATAGTTGGTCTGCCTGCAAAGGCTTGTAGCCTCTTTTGCGGACATCAAGGAATGTACTTTCAAACAACCTCTTGGAATCCCTTCTCAGAACTTATTATTGAGTATGGGCCTCTGTGAGAGAGAGCAGGTAGGTTTCTACTTAACCTCGTTCAGCTCTCAGATCATAATTTCAGCTGTATTTTAAAACATAATTTTTTTAAAAAACCATAAATCTTTAAAAAACAAATATAGCAAGAGTTCAAAGGACATAGGTTAAGCATTTTCCAGCATGTAGGGACCAATCTACTAAATTCAGGCATTAGCACTATTACTGTATTGAAAAGGTCTTGGGCTCTTTTTCTGTTATTTTTGGGAAACTATTTGTTAGCAATTTTCTTTTCCAAATTACTCCTGGGAGGAAGCTTCAGTAGCCTCATCCACAAATATTTCAAGTGAAAAGAAAGCCTGTTGGGGATTGTGAACAGTCAGCGATGCAACACGAGGTGGCACTCTCATCCCAGTGAGTGTTGTAGAGCAACACGTCAGATAAAGGATACACAGCTTCAGGAGATTGTGGTAGGTCTGAACGCCATTGGGTGACTGCCTGACAGACTGAATAGCTAATGGGGCACAGAGCCATAGGTGAGATTGAGAAAGTACGCTGGTACAGTTGGGCAGAGGGCAGAAAGTAGTATAGCAACCACCTGAGAAAAATAACTAGTGTCTGGACAGTGCTTTATAGTGCACTGATTAGTTACCTTTACTATTTATTTAATCTTTATAACAATCATCTTTTCACTGCTGCTCCATACACAAGCCTAAAACAAACATTAGATAATGACGTTTCTGTGTAGAAATAATGGCTCCCTGTGGTCCTCATGATAAAATCCCACTTTGTCGCCAATCTTCATCCTTTCTTCATTACTGAAGTATATGAAGTTCCTGAAATGCATCCTGCTCTCTTTGTCTCTGTGATTTTGTGTATGATGGCATTCTACCTAGAACATTCTTTGTCCTTTCGTCTTCATGGATGATTCCTGCTCCACCTTTCTGAGTCAACACAAATTTTACCTCCTAGAAGGCTTCCTTGGCCACCTCCACTGAGCAGTAATGTGACAATTGAAGCTAACATACGTGAAGTACTTAACAGGGTATAAATGTCTAACAAATGGCATCTATTGTCATCGTACAAATCCAGTCAGTCATTTTCATTTATTTGTTCATGAGTATTTACTATTTTCAGGGTCCATTTTCAGGTCCATTATGTTTTTATTGTTAGGTAATTACCAGAATGCCTCGAGATTTCCAGTGTGGAATTTTCCCCTTTATGCAAGTGTGAGGTGACATTTCCTGTTTTGTTTTCAGTGTTGTTTCTGATTAATTCATCCAATAAATGTTTTCTCAGTTTCTATGTACAAGGTGCTGTTTCTAAGCACTGAGAGTATAAGATATAAAAATGGATAGCATAATGGAGAACTTATTGTATAGTGATTCTTAATATTTAATTATTCTTCAAAATTTCAAGATTAAATTGCATCATTTTTATAATAGTATCTTGGTAATAATGATGATTTTCCTGGATCATAACCGATAGATTGTTTTCTGCTATTTTCTAACTATAGTTTATATTAGTATTTCCCAGATGGATTAACTATTGCCCACAGTAAAACTCCTCTGCTAATTAACACTGCCTCAAAAAATCCTCTTGATATTTATTATTATATCTTTGGATTAAAAAATGTCCCCAAACTCATTAGACAATCTTAATGTCAACCATAAAGTTTGTCCCTTTTTTGAGATCTTGTGGAGAATTGTGAACTAAGGGCTTTGAATAGTCACGGCCCTGGCAAGAATCAGCAGACACCTCAAAGTAGGCAATTGAGAAGAGGACTGCTAACAAAGGTGTGGGCAGAGTTTAGAAAAGCAAACTATCCCTGGTTTAGCAAAATGGGGGGATGGTACTTCTCCTAGGCTTCAAGAAGCAAGAAGAGGGAGCAGATACCAGGAATGAGAGAGGGCAGCTATAGGGAGAGGACTGCCTGACCAGGGCTAAAGCCTTCTACAGAGAGATACAGCCCATTCATGGTGACCAGCAGGCAGGGAGCCTGGGAAATTAATATCCTCACCTCATTCTCTTACCAACCCCAATCTGCCACCAGGGCTTTCTATTGACAGAATCCCCTGGAATCTAGAGGACAAGCAATTCAGCTGCTGCAGTTCACGCACGTCAGTCTCGTGTGACACAGATGAGGGTGGAGAAGGGCATAGTGTGGATCTGGAGAAGCAAGTGGAAGAAACTCAGCACAGGCCTTAACTTGTTCATAAACCAAGAAACCTAGCAATTCATATTTTTTATTAAAAGAAATATGAATTTATCCCTAAACTTTGTTATCATTTCTGTAAATCAGTCCTCTTTTCATGAAAAAGTATCCTCTCTCCCTACTTTTTCTATCCCCAGTTCATTCAGTCAACATTTATCAAATTCTTCTTTGGGCAGGTATTGGTAGCACAGAAATAAAGACACAGTGTTCAATCTCAGGGTCACACCATCGCATGGGGGTTAAGAGAAATAAATAAACCACCACCTTATGAGAACTGTAAGCATGATGAATTAGGGGAAAGCACAAGGGCGATGGGAACTCACAAGGTCACTACCTCAAATTACAAGTTGTCTGGGAAGGCTTCCTGGAGGAGGTGATTTAGGCAGACTCCTTGGTCAAGTTTAATTATTTAGTTTCTCTTTTTTCCCTGTATTTATTTAATTCTTAGATCTTTAGTCTAAGATCTATGGTTGATTATGTGACTATGAGTTTTCTTTTCTTGCTTCTTTTCCAATTTCACCTTCCTAATTATTTTTTTTAATGGTTAAGATGGTAAATTTTATGTTACATGTATTTTAGTACAATAAAAAAGAAAACATAATAGATTATTATTAAGTACAGAAAAATATAAAGCAGAACAATATTAAGTCATGATCCTGTTTACTAGGAGCAACTACTTGAATATTTCCCATTGTTTTTATTTATTCATTTAAATTTTTAGTTTTTTAATTGAAGTATAGTTAATTTACAATGTTGTGTTAGTTTCTGGTATACCGCAAAGTGATTCAGTTACACACACACATATATATGTGTGTATATATATATATTCTTTTTCATTATAGGTTATTACAAGATATTGAATATAGTACCCTGTGCCATACAATAGGACCTTGTTGTTCATCTGTTGTATATATAGTGGTATGTATCTGCTAATCCCAAACTCCTAATTTATACCCCTCCTTTCCTCTTTGGTAACCCTAAGTTTGTTTTCTGTGTCTGTGAGTCTGTTTCTGTTTTGTAAATAAGTCCATTTGTATCATATTTTAGATTCCACATATAAGTGATATCATATGATATTTGTCTTTCTCTGTCTGACTTACTTCACTTAGAATGATAATCTCTAGGTCCATCCATGTTGTTGCAAATGGCATTATTTCATTCTTTTTTAATGGGTGAGTAATGTTCCATTGTGTACATATACCACATCTTCCTGATCCATTCGTTTGTTGATGGGTATTTAGGTTGCTTCCATGTCTTGGCTTTTGTAAATAGTGCTGCAGTGAACATTGGGGTGCATGTATATTTTCGATTTAGAGTTTTCGCCTTTTCCAGATATATGCCCAGGAGTGGGATTGCTGGATCATATGGTAGTTCTATTTTTATTTTCTTAAGGAGCCTCTATACTGTTCTCCATAGTGGCTGCACCAATTTACATTCCCATCAACAGTGTAGGAGGGTTCCCTTTCTCCACATCCTCTCTAGCATTTATTGTTTGTGGACTTTTTTAACAATGGCTATTCTGACCAGTTATCACCTTCTAATTCTTAATTATGCTTTATTAGGCTGCTTAAAATGGATATTTTGTGAAATACAAATTGCTGGACCAATCTCTGGAACTATTTTTATCATCTTGCATTTGGAATGACCATTGTGATACCATTTTATTTGACTGATTTTGGGAGGGGGCAGGGAATTTTAGTGTTTTTGGATTTCTTAATTAAAAGCTGGGCTAAAGACATTCTGTGTAAATGTGATTAACTTACACAAGTATTCATGTAACTCTGGTGAAAAGGAGGACCCTATCTGCATAGGACATGTTTGTTCATGTAGTTAAGTTTTAATACTGCTTTGAACCACCATGAACATAAATTTTGGGGCACATCTCTGAATCCTGTCTTTAGATAAACTGCAAAGTATGGATTACCATGCCAAATGGTATGAATATTTTTATGGTTCTTGATTCATATCGCCATATTGTATTCAGAAAGTTTGTACACTATTGTACACAAATGTCACATGCTTTCACTATCACTATGAATGATATATTTTTGATATTTTATAATTTTGCTTGCTCCTTCTTGTTAGCTGGCTGTTCATGGCAGCTTTGCTATAGCAATGGCCTTTTACCCTGACAACAGCAATTCATTCCAGTTTCCACTTTCTTTATATATTCCCAGAAGTAACCTTACTGTGCTGCTTCAGAAATATGAGAAGCTGTAGCACTACCCTCTGCTCAGAAGTCTAGGTCCCATATTATTCTTCTATTCTGTGTATGTTTGAAGTTTTCTATCGTATGTCCTGATGATCTCACATTTTCCCTTTGTCCATTTTCCACTGACATTAGAGTTTTTGTTGATTAAGAGCTAAATCACCTGGTCTGTCATGCCCAGAGTCAGAAATCTCCATTATTATTATTTTAATCTCTGTTTTAACTTTGGTTATGTGTTCTTTTTTCAATTCATATTTTTTTGCTCTCTCTGTCTCTCTCTTTAATTGAAATATAGTTGACATACAATATTATGTTAGTTTAAGGTATGCTACATAAAGATTTGACATTCACTTTCTCTTTTTTCTTGATCAATTATGTCAGAGATTCCGAAATTTTGTTAATATTGTTAAAGAAGCATGTTTTGTGTTTAATGAATTTATCTGTTGCATCTTTCATATTCCAGCAACTTCTGCTCTTATCCACATTACATATATTAGACCTCCTTCTGCTTTCTAATTTCCTTCTAATGCTCCCTTTGGCAGGAATTAGCTGACAAGAGAGAAATGCAATTTTCAGAGTCTCAGTCCCAGCTTTGCAAAATACAGAAAAGAAGAATGGATTTGGAGTTGAGAGATAATTGTTTAAGAACCAACTAATATGATCCAAATGATCCATTTTTGGAATTTAACTTTTATTTTCCAGTGGAGAAAAATAAAAAAATTATTACCCCCCCCCCCAGTCCTCCCCACTTTTCTCTCCTCCTCCTCTTCCATCTTTTGTTATAGCTCTAGGCACAGGTAAATAATGATTACATATAGAAGAATTGGAAAGGTTATACTATTCAAGTCTTTCTTGGTATATATTATATTCTTAAAACTGCATTTGCTGCAAGATTTAGTGAACTGCTCTTGAACTAACAGCATGGTGAGTGCTAGGAGCCAGGTGCTTAAGTCAGATCTGGGTTTGAATTCTGGCTAACTTACTAACTGGGTCTATGGCCTTGGGTAATTTACCTAACGCCTCTAAGCCTCAATTTCCTTTCTTTGCTGTGAGGGTTAAGTGAAATAATACTTGTAAAAGTCAGTTCTTGGCACATAATAAGGGCTCAGTAAATGCTAGTTTTTTATTATAATTATACATACCAACCACTGTGGAATATTTTTCCCCTCATAGAAAACACAGCAGAAATGCGTATCGTCTATTAACGCCCTGAAGTCCAAAGGTAGAAGAACTTAATGTTTAAAAGCTACCATGGCCATGGAGTGAACATTACGTGAAAAAACAAATATTTGGATAAACACCAAGAAAGCCACAGGTGGTTAAAATATTAGCTGGCTGACAAAATAATTCAAGTTGCTTAATGTTGTACAAAGGCAATGCAAAAATACTCTTTTTAGATGTGTAATATCTTTACCTTTAAGTTCTTTCTAAGGTATCTAAGAATTAGGGAAATAAGATATTTTTATATCATAAGTGCATGAGTTATACTCACCTTGAGAGATTTTTGATTCCTAGAAGTCAAAGAAAAAAAATTTTTACAGTGTTATTTTTTCTTTTATATGAATACATTACTTGTAAATTTCTTGCCTTATAACTTATGGATCATTTAAAATGCATTAGGCATTTAAATAACTGTCTGCAAGAAGTAGCAGCAATTCTGTTGGACTCCTGGCCCCTATTGAAACTGGCTAGCTTTTTTGCACAAGCCTATATGCTAAGTAGCAGTCAAAGACCTGTGTAATTAATTCAATTCTGTTCCACAAACTTGATCTGAGCACCTGAAATAGGCCAAAGGGATTCGCAAACAGGACTGTTATCCATGAACCAAAAGGCTACGTGTGCTTGTGTTGCTGGAAGAAGATAACAGAGCACACCAATTGAAACCACCATTAGGGGCAACCATTTCGTAAAGGACCAGACATCTGGGGACACATAATTTACTAATAGTAATTAATGTAGAACTTTTTGGTTAATTAAAGATAATGTTTCTGAAAATTCCAGGCCTTTCTTTTGAGTACTCTGTGGTATTTTCCAACTTATTTTCTTCTTTTTATCGCTTTCTTGCTAAACTTATTTTTTTTCCTCTCAAACTCTGATTTGCATTAAGCTTGTAGAATTAAATTAAGCCTGTTTAATATTGCTGCTAATCAGACACTTGCCACAATTATAATTTCAGTTGCCTTTGGATTGTGATTCACAACCAATTAAGTTAAAATAACATTAATGTACTCCAACTTTGTCTGCCTGCCAGCACTGTGATGTGAGAGAGGCTGGTAATCTTCAGGTTTTACAGATGATGACTGAGGATCAGATAGGTTAGAAAACCATCAAACTGCAGAGCAGTTTAAAGCAGACCAGAGATTAGAACTCAGGCTCCCTAACTCCCTGTTCAATCCCCTTTGTATACTCAACAGAATTTTGTCACCGTTTAAATAATGTTACAGAGCCTTCCCACATACCCCAAAGAGCAAATGAGAGATTTAAGTATTCTAGTGTTTGGTCGCCCTGTCAAAATGCATTTGCATCATTTATCTTTTGAAAATTTTCATGGAGTGTGTTTAATAGAAACAAGATTGCTTTAACTTTGTTGTAAGAAGCCATCTGGAGCTCTTGGTGTACACAGTGTAACTAGGTAAACATTGGAAGTAATTTGTAAATTGACGAGACACCAGATAAGATGAAAAACAAGAGATTAGGAATTTATATAAAGAAAATCCTTAGAATATATATTTTTTCTATTTTAAAAATAATGTTCTTCTATAGAAGTGCTGTAACTACATTATAGAATATCTGGAAACTTCAATGGGAGAAAAATTCTGGTTCAGTTCTAGAAATGTAATCACATCACTCCTTTGCTTTCCAGTTTACACTCTCTCCCCCCATATATCTACTTTAAAAAAAACACAATTATACTCACAGTACACATATAATTTCCATTCTGACTTTACTTAATGTCATAACATGCATATACTTTCAAGTGAGAATATCCAAAAGGAAAAGTTAAATTTTCAAATACTTTAACTGTGAGTCAGTTATAAATTGGTCACTGAAAGGATTACGTTTTAAACATGAAAGACTTTTAAGTGAAAGTTATTAAACCAAAGTGAGAAGATAATTATAAAATAGGGCTTACTATTAAAAATGAAAAGAAACATATTTTTCATGTAAAGCACTTAACAATGTAAACCATGTGTCTTTTAATTTGGCAACTCTCTAATTCGCCAGGAAAGTTTTTTCTTGTGCATTTCCATGTGCAAACATTTTTTCCTAGTTAGCCTAAAACACCTAACTACTATTTTTTGGGGGTTGGTGGAATTTGGACTTATGGAAAGAATGTAAAGGGAAAGAAAAAAATGATATCGTATGATATGTAGAATTTGTTTTAAAATAATTCATTAGAAAAAGGTGAGTTACAGGTTAAACAACACCAAAATGTTGATAATTTCTGAACCTGGGTGATACATACATTTTATTATTTTCTTTACTATTATGTAATTTTGCACATTTTAAATAACATGTAAAAACAAAATAGAGTGGTACAACTTTTTTCTGCCAGGAAGAATTCTTAGAATGGTTTGAAATCTAGGTTTGGCTGAGAAAGAAAAAAGAGTTTTCCAAGTTCTTAGTCCCCATGAATATCAAGAACCAGATCTGACAGACTCTGATCATAGAGGTTCTTCCCAGCTTTGAAATGATACTGCCTCTAATGATGATGGCTATACCATGAGGCTTACTATTCTAGAGTGGAAGAGGGATTTGAAGAAAGAGGAAAGCCTGAATTTGCCTATTAAGTCCCCAGGAGATTGTGAGAAGTAGATAACAAGAGAGCCACGGATACATTTGTCCTGACCTCCCCTCTCCAGGCTGAAATCCTGGAGGGGAGATGTGTTAGATCATTTGAGGGCATAGGGACATTTATTCTGGTGAGTGGGTGTTGAGAGCAGAGGGGTTTTTGCTCCATTCCTCTGGTCAGCTGGGTGTCCACTGGTCTGCAGGGAGGCCCTGCTCCACATGGGGCAGCCCTAACAGAGTAAATGGGTGGAACAGTGTGGATGGGCCGAGATGTGGTACGCTTCGCAATTCTAATCCTCCCTCTCCATAGCTGTAGACTCAGGAACAGACAGCAAAGGGCCCAGAGATGGGTTCTTACCAACCACACCTCAGGGGCAGTGCACGTCTACAGTATGTGTGCAGACCTCCCACTTTCCTCAATGCCACAAGGGCACATGAACCTCTTCATTCATACAACTTGATGCCATTTAGGGAAAATGCTGGGGTGAGGGCAACTTGAAAGACTAGCCATTTAAACAAAACAAAACAGATTGAGTTATGAAGCAGATTATTTAAAGTAGGAGAAATAAAAACACTGCTATGGACTGAATTGTGTCCCCCACCAAAATTCATTTGTTGAAGCCCTAACCGTCAATGTGCTTATATTTGCAGATGGGACATTCGGGAGGTAATTTGGTTTAGATGAGGTTATGAAGGAGGGATCCTCATAATGACATCAGTACACTTAGTGCCTCTCTCTCTCTGCCATGTGAGAACACAGAGAGATGACCACCGGCAAGCCACAAAGAGCTCTCCCAAGCCCCTGATCATTTTGGAACTCTAATCTAGGACTTCCAGCCTCCAGAACTGTGACAAAACAGATTTATGTTCTTTAAGCCTCCTCGTCTATGGTATTTTGTTATGGCAGCCTGCTCTGACTAATACAGATACTGTAATTCAAAAATTAAAAATTTATCCCTTTTCCTACTACTCAGTGGGCAAAGAACTCATGATACTTACAGAAAACAAAAAAGCTATATTTTTATCACACATCTGAGTATAGTGAGAATAAATTTTTCATGCTGCTACAGAAATATATATGGTAATTATTCCAAATCACGTAAAATTGTTTACCAAACAAGTAAGCTTGTCTCTAACCTAGTTTCTGGGATTCCATTTCACCATCCCAGAAATTATTATTCTTCCAGAAACATTCTGTTCATATGTAAATATATTTTTCTTTGTGAGAAACTGCCAATTGTACATCAGTACCCATTCTCCTTTCTTCCTGTAATAATAGACTCTCAAGTTTAGCTGGGAACACCTAGCTAATGGCTGCATTTCCATCCTTCCTTGGGACTAGGTTTGTCCATGTGACTATATGTCAACGGGATGTGAGTGAAAGATAAAGTGTGCCTTTTCTAGGTACATCTTTCAAAGGGATGAGCCTATTTACCCTCAGCTCTTTCCCCATTTTCCACTAGTTGGAGGATGGAGAGAGTAGAACAATTGCTTTGAGTCCAGAGATGGGTGGTATCATGTCAAGTATGGCTACCTTATCAGTCCCAGGCTGCTTATATCTGGATGTTACTTTAGAGGAATTAAGTTTGTATTTTAGTTGAGCCACTGTATTTTGAGGTCTTTCTGTTATAGAAGATTAGTGCCCTAAATAATAGTATACGTATTATCTTTTTTAAAGAAAAACAAACAGAAGCACACTCTAACACTAGTTTGTATCTTGTTTTAAAAATTATTAATATGCTTTAAAAATCTTTTTAGATCTCTTTTCTATTCTTATTCTATCCAGGTTCTCCAGAAAATTATACACATCCCATTTATTCATTCAGTCAGTGCTTATTGGGAGCCTAATATGTGCTGCACCCTCAAGTACATACTGTGAGAGTACATGGGGACAGACTAGAGGTTAACATCCCCAGAGACAATCTTCATTTAATGAGGGATAGAGCTGGTGACAATTCTGAAGTGTGCTCCACTCAGGCCCTCAAGAGGGCTCCAGTGGGACCGAGCCCCAAGTGCCCACAGTAGTAACCTGCCCATCAACACGTCCTTCACTGGTTTTTCTCTCTTCCCTGTCTACTTTCTGATTTCCTCCCTCTGCCTTCAGGGATCACCTTCCAAATAAACTCTGTGCATCCAGTCTTGGTCTCAGAATCTGTTTTGGGAGAAAGCAAACTAAGACAGTGGTCCAGGAGGATTTATTTATCAGCAGGAGACTTGAATAATAGAAATGTCCTGTGATGGAGCAAACCTTGTGAATATCTGAAAGAAGAGAAATGAGCAAATCTAAAGGGCTGGCGGTGGGAACATGCTTGGCCATTTTGAAGAATAGCAAGGAGACTGTATGGCTGGAGTGGAGCATGTGAGGGGAGAGTGGTAGGAGATGCCTTGGGAGGATTAGTCTGGGACTGATCCTTGTGGAGTATGATAAGTCACAGTGTCACAAGAAGCCTTTGGGTGGTGTAAGCTGGCTAACAATATAATATAATATGATTTAAGTTTCAAAAAGATTATTCTGGAGATTCTGGTTACATGTAGAATATTGAGCATGCACATTTATCTCTATCAAAACAGTAAAGAAATAATAAAAACATAAATTCATAAGGACAAAGAGACCTGGAAAGTAAGTAACAGTGCATAAGAAATAGGCAACAAAATTTTGAGACCTGGAAAGTGGATAGAAAAGATGTAACATTTAACAGACGGGCAAAAGCTGAAATCTAAGAAAAATGGGGAGAGAGGCTGTTAAGGGTTGAACTGTGTCTGTTAAAAAAATGACATATTGGGGCTTCCCTGGTGGCTCAGTGGTTAAGAATCCGCCTGCCAATGCAGGAGACACGGGTTCGAGCACTGGTGTGGGAAGATCCCACATGCCGCAGAGCAACTAAGCCCATGCGCCACAACTCCTGAGCCTGCATGCCACAACTACTGAAGCCCTTGCGCCTAGAGCCCATGCTCCGCAACAAGAGAAGCCACCGCAATGAGAAGCCCATGCACTGCAATGAAGAGTAGCCCCCGCTCGCCACTTAGAGAAAAGCCCGCGCGCAGCAACGAAGACCCAATGCAGCCATAAATAAATAAATAAATGAATGAATGAATGAATAAATAAATGACATCTTGAAGTCCTAACCCTTAATACCTCAGAATGTGATCATATTTTGAAATAGGGTCTTTGCAGATTTAACCAAATTAGGAAGAGTTCATTAGTATGGACCCTAATCCGACATGACTGGTGTCCTTATAAAAAAGAGAAATTTGAACACAAAGGCATACACATACAGAGGGAAAACAGCATGAAGACACATAGGGAGAATGTCTTGGGGAATATAGAGAATTGGAGTAATATATCTACAAGCCGAGGAATTGCTGAGGCTACCAGAAGCTAGGAGAGAAGCCTGGAACAGATCTTTTCCTAGTGCCTTCATGGAGAGCATGACCCTGCTGATACATTAATTTTGGACTTCTGTCCTCCTCCAGAACTGTGAGACAATAAATTTTACTTGCTTTAAGTTACCCAGTTTTTGGTATTTTGTTACAGCAGCCCCAGCAAACTCGTATAGAGGCCAATAAAAATCAAGCTGATATATGCCATAGAATTTAGGCTGTCATCATAAATGGAAGAAACTAGTAACTTTAAAGGTAGATATGAAAGATGGTTGGTCTAACTGAAGAATTAAATGAAATTAAAGAGCGTTTATCTCTTCAGGTCCCCCTTCTCTCTATGCATCCAGGTGACAAACCTTCCCTTATTATACTAAATTACTGAAAATTTAGTCAATAAAGTTGCTGAACGAGAAAATCTCTGAACTCAGAAGCAAGGATGAGATACCATATTGAAAATAGGGAACATAAATGAAAGTCAGCATTTTAAGTAGTGAGATCCCAACTCCCTTTTCTCCACTGATGGCCAGAAGACTGGCTGCCAAACTTCTATATCTAAGCAGGAAATTAGGAAAATTTCTCTCTGAAGAAGCAAACAGACCCAAGAGTAAAGAACAACAAAATGTCTGGATTATACGATCACCCTGCAGCAAAGCCCAGAGTCAATACTTTCCACAAAGACTACAAAATCTCCAAATAATATTTATTGTCTAATTTTAAAATATGTATGGAAAACCAAGATTCACTAGACATTTGAGAGGAGTCTCTTACATGGGAGATGAGAAAACAAACAAACACAATCAGAGGATACAGAAAATACTAGTAGCAGAAGAGAACAAAACAAAGCAAAAATCTATAGTTAGAAAAGATAACACAGAAACTATGAAACAAGAGACTATCAAAACATGAACTGAAAAACCAGAAATAAATTTAAAATATGATAGAAGGAAAAAGAAAACCAGAATTTGGATTGGAAAACAAAGTTGAGGAAGTAGCCCAGAAAGTAGAACAAAACTACAAGGACATACAAAATGGGAGGGAAATGATGAGAAAACTAGAGCATTTGTACAAGAGGTTCAATATTCAAACTATAAGATTTGCATAAAGAGAAAAAGGAAAAGAGGAAATTGTCACTGAAGCAATGCAAGGAAGTTCCTTAGACCTGAAGGATATTATAACTGACCCTCGAACAATACAGGTTAGAACTGTGCAGGTCCACTTACATACGATTTTTTTCAGTAGTGATGGTACAGTACTACACGATCCATGGTTGGTTGATGCCCATGTGCAGATGAGGAACCACGGATAAAAAGAAACGACTGTAAAGTTATACACAGATTTTTGCTGAAGGTCAGCATCCCTGACCCCCGTGTTCTTGAAAAGTCAACTGTAATTACTGTTATGAAAAGGCCAAATTATGATCCAGTTCAATGGCTGAAAAAAACTCATACCAAGATACTTCATGAAATTCTAGAACACTGGTGACAAAGATTCAAAAGCTCCCAGCAAGGATAGCTATTTAATTTCTGCAGCTCAGTGAAAAATCAAAATACATATGGGGCTCCTTGTTAAAAAATTATTAAGAATTTCAAGGCTGCAGCAGCAGAGCATTAAACCAAGTATGGATTCCTTCTGGGTGCAGGGTCCTGTATGATTGCTCAGGCCACATGGATATGAAGAGGCCAAAGATTCCAAGAAGAAAAAAATATCAGGAAATCAGAACAAATACTTCCCTCTTCCCCATCATTCTAAGCTATGACCGTGATTCTTACTTCACTCAGGATATAGAAGCAATCAGAAGACAACTACCTCATCTTTCCAACCCCAAAATTACCATCTTGTCTTCACCTATTCTTAAACTTTGCCTTCTCTTATTCAGTGGCTTAACTATCCTAGCTCCTGTCTAAAGACTATTCTTCAACTTGTGTGCTGGAGCCCATAGCATCTGGCCTATTCAAGGATTTTCTCCTTCATTTAGATCCTTTCTCCTGAACCATTCGTTTTTGCCTTTCTTTTGGATCATTCCCATCAGAATATAAATATCACCACTATCTTTAAAAAGTCTCACTTGGCCCAAGACTTCTAGTTACAGCGTCATTTCTTAGCTCCCCTTTATAGCAAAATTCAGGAAAAAAGAGGTGTCTTTACTTATTATTCCACATTTACTTCTTAACTCCCACTCCGGTTCTCTCTTCAGTCATGCTGATAGCCACATGACTCCACTGGAACTACTACTAATCAACAATGACCCCATCTTTTCAAAACTAATGGTCAAATCTTAGGCCTCATTTTCCTCAAAATTTCAGGGGGATTTGAGATAACTGTTCATTTCCGTATCCTTAATGTTTTTTATGGGACATCACACTCTTCTCGTTTTCCTCCTACTTCACCGACCACTTCTCTTTCCTCTGCTGACTCCCCCCTTATATCTGAGCTTGGATTATTGGTGTAATGCAGAGCTCAGTCCTTGGTCTTCTTTTTCTCTATCTAAGCAATTAATTTTATCTCATGGTATAATTACCATCTGGCATAGCCCATATTTAAATCTTCAGCCTTGGCTTCTCCTTTGAGTTTAAATTTATATATCCAAATGCCTACTTGAAATCTTCTTGGATGCCTAACAGGTAACTGAGATATAACATATCCAAAATAACACTCAGTTCCTTCTCCCAAATCTCCAGTTTCAACAACCCAATGAAATGGACCCATCATTTACTCAGTAGCTTTGGCCAAAACATAGCAATTATCCTTGATTCATCTCTTTCCCTTACATGCCACATCAAATCCATCAATCATTAAGTCATGTTGGTTTTAATTCCAAAATATGTTCAGAATTTGACGATTTCTCACCACTTCTACCACTACCCTGGACTCTCCCCTAAACAACTGCAATATCTCCTAACAACTCTCCCTAATAGCTGCTTTCCATATAACAACCAGAATAATGTTGACAAAACCCTATAGTGTAAGAAATATTTTTATTACTCTCTTTTACAGATGAGAAAACTGGATCTGAAAATGGTTAAGGAACTTAGCCAAGGTCACACAGCTAGTAAATGGTGAAACTAGAATTTAAACCTTGATGCTTTTCTGGAGCATCCTTCCCTCTCCCTACCCCTGTGCACTTATACGCTTTTGTGTTTATGTCCATGATGCCTATCTTTGGGCCTGAGTAACACCTGACACACACTAGGCACATAATAAATATTTGTTCAATTAATTAATGAACATCACCTAGAACACAGTGACTACTCAATAGTTTTTATAAGAGTGTCTAGAATAAAAGCTCCCCAGAATTTAAAATTTTAGAGGAAGAATTTTATAAGTCATTTTATTCATATAGAACCTCATAATTTGCTATTACATATATTATTATATAATATTTATTGTGAAGGAGTAATATTAAGTTTGCTATATTTTCTGCTCAAAACCCTACATTGCCTTTCCATTTCACTCATGGTGAAACTTGAAATCCTTTCAATGGCCAGTGGGATGCTATATGATCTACTGTCATTACGTGTCTGACTTCCTCTCCTTCTAGTCTCTCTCTCTTTGTTCACTCTGACACTGACTGTGTTAATATTCCTCCAACACATCAGGGGTTCTCCTGTCTCAAGAGCCTTTGCACTAGTTGTTCCCTTCATCTTGAACACTCATTCCCCACATACGTATGTGGCACCTACCTTATCTCTTTCAAGTGTTTGCTCAGATATCACATTCTCAGTGAAGTCTACTCTGATTGTCTTGTTTAAAATTGCAAGCAATCTTATATTGCCTGCACTCCCAATCTCCCTTTACCTGCTCTAATTTTAATTTTTCCATAGTACTATGCACCCTCTAAAGTATTATGTAATTTACTTATTTATTACATTAATATTGTCTGTCTACCTGTGCTAGAATGTAAATTTCATGACAGTAGGAGTGTTTTTTTAAAGTAATATGCAGCAATAATATTCATTAAATGAATGAATGACAGTTGTGAAATAACCTGAGAAAGTTATTTCCTTTATGAGAATTTATATTTATAGACCCCAATTTATTAATACCATATGTCAACATTTTCTAATTTATAAGTAAATGCCATATATTTTAAAATGGTAAAATATGTTCTACCAAATTTGCAGGAATATTAAGGGCTATTGAATATAAATAAGACTATTATTTATGACTTGATTATCACAGCTAACCCCTACATGAACAAGATAAGTTCTTTCTGTACATCCATGGTTATTAAAATCAAGTTCTTGAAATCAAGTTATTTCACAAGGGCTCTTGTAATTCTTATATTATCTCCTTACTTAAAGGTAGAAGTAACAATATTTGCAAGACTGCTCTCCAACCTATAAATTCTCAAATTTTGTTTTTTAACCATACTACATGACTGTGGATTTTGTTGAGGCTAAAATGGTCTTACTTAGATAAGAAGGGAATTTTGAATTTATTTTGAACCTGTTTTTTGTCATGGTTATTGACCTAAGCCAGTGTTTTTCAAATGTTTTTGACAACAATATGTGAATATAATGTACTTTGTATATTGAAACCCCAATTTACACACAGACAAAAGCAGTTTTCTCTTAGTATAAATTTGTTCTGCAGATTCAAATTAAAATATTTAATAAAATAAAGCCAATTGGTGAGAGCAATAAGGCTGTTTTGATCAAACATAAGCCTGGGTAATGGAGCTCATGAATGTCAGTTGCAGTCTTTTTTAGCTTCCTCCTTGATTTATGTCTAGAAGGGCTTTTGTTGCAAGGTTTCAAGAAAAATAGTTACAAGTATCTGGAGTGACATCACCAAGATGGCAAGATCTGACTTTCCCATGGATACACTGAATATACAGCTACACACAGGAGTAGGAAAGGCTAAGACACATTTTCACCATAAACCCCACCTGGCACAACAATCAGGAGCGGACCCCTAATTCTCAGTCTCTCCCTGAGGAGCTGAGGGTCTAGGTCACACATCTAGTGCCTCAACTTTTAAGGTTGCCACCCAAGAGATATGTCCCCAAATCACCTAGCCCTGAGAGCCAATAGGGTTTGCATTTGTGAGTCCCACAGAACCATAACAAACAAAGAAGCAGTTGTTAAGTGGAAGAGCAAGCATTCTCTGTGGAGGCATGTTCATGGATGGGAAGAATTAATATTGTTAAGATTGCCATATGACCTAAAATGATCTACATACAGATTCAATGCAATCCCTATCAAAATTCCAATGACATTTTTCACAGAAATAGAAAAAAAAAATCCTAAAATTTGTATGGAACCACAAAAGATCCTGAATATTTAAAGCAATCTTGAGTAAGACAAACAGTTCCTGTTTTCAAACTATATTACAGAACTATAGTAATCAAAACAGTATGGTATTGGCAAAAAAACCAGACACATAGATCAATGGAACAGAATAGAGAACCCAGAAATAAAGCCACATGTATATAATCAATTAATTTACCACAAAGGCACCAAGTATACAACCATGGGGAAAGGATAATCTCGTCAACAAATGGTGTTGGGAAAACTGGATAGCCACATGCAAAAGAATTAAATTAGACCCCTATCTTACACCACACACAAAAATCAACTCAAAATGGATTAAAGACTTGAATGTAAGACCAGAAACCATAAAACTCTTAGAAGAAAACCTATGGAATAAGCTTCTTGACACTGATCTCAGCAATAATTTTTTGGAGTTGACACTAAAAGCAAAAATAAACAAGTTGGGACTACATCAAACTTAAACACTTCTGCACAGCAAAAGAAACCATCAGCAAGATGAAAAGGTGACCTATTGAATGGGAGAAAATATTTGCAAAGCACATATCTGATAAGAGGTTAATACCCAAAATATCCAAGGAACTCATACAACTACATAGCAAAAAACCAAACAACCCAATTAAAAAATGAGCAAATGGCCTGAATATACATTTTTCCAATAAAACATAAAAATAACCACCAAGTACATGAAAAGTGTTCAACATCACTAATCATCAGGGAAATGCAAATCAAAACAATAGTCGGATATCAACTAATACCTGTTAGGATATCTGTTATCAAAAGGACAAGAGATTAATGCTGGTGAGGATGTGGCAAAAAGGAACCCTTGTACACTACTGGTGAGAATGTAAACTAGTACAGTCAGTATGGAAAACAATATGGAGGTTCTTCAAGAAATTAAAAATAGAACTACCATACGACCCAGCAATCCCACTTCTGGCTATATATCCAAAGGAAAGGAAATCACTATCTTGAAGAGATGTCTGTACTTCTACGTTCATTGCACCATTGTTTACAATAGCCAAAACATGGAAACAACCTAAGGCCTACTGAAAGATAAATGGATAAAGATGTGGTGTGTATATATATATACATACATATATATATAATGGAATATTATTCAGCCTTAATAAAAAAGGAAATCCTGCCATTTGCAACAATAGGGATAAACCTGGTGAGCCTTAGGCTAAGTGAAATAAGCCACACAGAGAAAGATATACTTCCTGGTATCACTTATAGGTGAAAACTAAAAAAAAAAAAAAAAAAGTCAAATTCATAGAGAGAATAGAATGGTGGTTGCCAGTGTTGGGGTGTGGTGGGGAAATGGGGAGAGGTTGTTCAAAGGATACAAACTTTCAATTATAAGATGAATAAGTTCTGAGAATCTAATGTACAGCACAGTGGGTATAATACTGGTAACAGCTGATAACACTCTATTATATAATTGAAATTTGCAGAGAGTGGATCTTAAGCATTCTTATCAGAAAAAAAGGTAACTATGTGAAGTGTTGTGTTAATTAACTTTTTGTGGGAATCCTTCCACAATGTATACATATATCACATCATCACGTTGTACACTTTAAATATATTGCAATTTTATTTGTCAATTATACTTCAGTAAAGCTGGGGAAAAAGGAAAAGTAGTTGCAAATGGTAATAGTTAAAAATAAAGGAAAAAGAGAAACAGCATGATTTGCAACCTCAAAATAACTGTGGTTAATAGGAATAAGAGAATAACTTCATTTTATAACTACATCACCAACAATATCTAACAATTACTTACCTTATTTACCATGAATATAACAGGCAAGAAGCATCCCAAAGTTACAGTAAGTGATAAAACTATGATACTCTCATGATGCTTCCTGTTGGAAGTTCACTGGTCTTCACACATGTGACTATTATGATTCGAGAAAAGTAGGCAGATATGCTAAAGCTTTATTGACATTTATCTGAGCATGGCACATGCATTTCTGAGTATTAATTATATCTTCCTTCCCCTGAAATTCCTCAATTAGGGCTCACAACCTTATTTAACTCGTAACTCAAGGATATTTTGCTTTTTTGCCTGTATGCTATTTTTGAGGGGGAGGAGAGGTGCAAAAATATGTAAAGACATGGATGCATAGCTGAAGAGCAAATTTCCCTACCTTTAGGAGGTAATTATTCATAACTAGGGAAGAGGTAAGAGAAGGAATGTCACGCTCCACCCCCTCACACCAACCAGCCAAAGCAGGTCTCCCTCATATGTTCTAGCACCAGGAAGCTTCATGGAACCTGGATGAGTTCCATGTGGTTCTATTGTTGTCACTGGTCAAAACCAGCCACCAAAACAGTCAGTTCTCCATCATTTATGCACTTTGGAGTAGCATCCTCTGTACCTTGAAGCTCTGCTTAGCCCCCCATCAGATAATCTTCTGCCGGACAGTGACCCAGGATACTTGTAATGCACACACTCCCCAAAGGGTGAAGACTTTAGCCACTTTAAGGGTTGAAGTGACTTGAAGTTAAATATTTTCCTTGACCCAAGAGGGGGATCCGATAGAATCAGTTTGAAATTGCCCATCCAGCTTGGAGAGCAGCAGAACAAAATGAATCTTCTATAGAATTTTACATACCATGGATACGTCCAGTTCTGAATTTTAGAAAAACACCAGTTGTAAAGTTTTGAACTTCCTAAGCATTGACATTTTCAAAAAGTTCTAATATATGCATAGAGAAGATTTTTTCCTAGATTTATATAAAAATAAGCTGGCCTAGCCATAGAAGTTAATATTTCCTTTTTTTTTTTTCATTTTTTTTGGCTGCACCATGCAGCATGTGACATCTTAGTTCCCGGACCAGGGATCGAACCCATGCCCCCAGCAGTGGAAGCATGGAGTCTTAACCACTGGGCCACCAGAGAAGTCCCCAGAAGTTAATATTTTCATTGTCTCAAAAGTCTCCAATTTGGATATAAAACATTAAGTTAAATATGTTTATATATAAAATATATATTTTATATATTATGTATATAGCACACATAGATATGTATGTATATATATGTGTATACACACACATAGTTTAAGCTATATATGTATTTAAAAAGAAGTAAGTAAAATCAAATATTTGCAGAATATCTGAAGCACCGCAGGGCCCATAGAACATAACTTGAAAATCACTCTTCTAGTTACTGGGTGCTACAAGGATAAGTAAGAGATGGTGTGTGCTTGAGAGAACCACATAATCTTAGAGGGGCTGTCCAATAAAATGTACATTAATATAGCTTATTGCCTAGTTTCCAACTAGAATGAAAATGATTGCTTTTGCAAAGGGTAAATTATCTGTTTTGTTTTTCTTTAATTTCTTTAATATCAATTCTACCATTCTCCAATGCTTATAGAATGAAAAATATTATGTGCAATGATTGAGAGTTAATGTTGGATTTAAAAACTTTAAAGCTAGATGTAATTTCTGAAGGATGCTCCTGCAGTTTCTCATTCTCCTCAGCTGCTATAGCCGGTTGTGACAACTATATGAGAAGGCCTATGAAATATGTGATTTCGAATGTCATCTATACTTTCCTAGGATTATTATGACGATACAATAAAATATACTAGTACTAAGATTCACAAGACTACTTCATGTCTTAAATATTTATTCAGTTTTAGGTTCAATTATTTTTGAATGAATAATTCACTAACATGATTCACATTTTTACAAAGGCATAAGGAAATATTCAGTGAAAAGTATCCATTCCATAACCGTTCCATAGTCATCCAGCTCCAGCATCCCAGGAGTCAACTAGTGTTACCATTTTCTTGCATATCCTTCCAGATCACTTGAGTCAAGCCACATGGTTTTTACCATGAACGAGTCAATACCTGTATGTCCCTCCTGACACACTACTTTTAAAAACTCTTGTGCTTATTTTATTTTATTATACACTGTGATTTTTCCTAAACAGTACACCTTAGAGATAATTTTATATGCATTTATAAGAGTTTTTTCTTTCTTTGCATAGGGCATGGTATCGCATTATATTGATGCAGTATTGCATTTAGATGTGGAAGATCATTTTTTAAAAAAAGTTTATTGAAATATAGTTGATTTACATTGTGTCAATTTCTGCTGTACAGCAAAGTGATTCAGTTGTGTGTGTGTGTGTGTATATATATATATATATATATATGTATATATATATATATATATATTCTTTCTCATATTCTTTTCCATTATGGTTTATCACAGGATACTGAATATAGTTCCCTATGCTACACAGTAGGACCTTGTTGTTTATCCATTCTGTATATAGTAGTTTGCATCTGCTAATCCCAAACTCCCAATACATCCCTCCCCCACACCCCCTCTCCCTTGGCAACCACAAGTCTGTTCTCTATGTCTGTGAGTCTGTTTCTGTTTCAAATTTGTGTCATATTTTCGATTCCACATATAAGTGATATCACATGGTATTTGCCTTTTTCTTTGTGACTTGCTTAGCTTAGTATGATAACCTCTAGGTCCATCCATGTTGCTGCAAATGGCATTATTTCATTCTTTTTTATGGCTGAGTAATATTCCATTATATATATGTATCACATCTTCTTTATCCATTCATCTGTTGATGGACATTTAGGTTGTTTCCATGTCTTGGCTGTTGTGAATAGTGCTGCTATGAACATAGGGGTGCATGTATCTTTTCGAATTATAGTTTTGTCTGGATATGTGCCCAGGAGTGGGATTGCTGGATCATATGGTAGTTCTATTTTTAGTTTTTTGAGGAACTTCCATACTGTTTTCCATACTGGTTGCACCAATTAACATTCCCACCAACAGTGTAAGAGTGTTCCCTTTTCTCCATGCCAACATTTACTAGTTGTAGACTTTTTATTTTTTTATTTTTAAATTAATTTTTATTGGAGTATAGTTGCTTTACAATGTTGTATTAGCTTCTACTGCACATCAAAATGAATCAGCCATACATATACATATATCTCCTCCCTTTTGGATTTCCTTCCCATTTAGGACACCACAGTGCATTAGTAGAGTCTCCTGTGCTATACAGTATGTTCCCATCAGTTGTCTATTTTATACATAGTATCAGTAGTGTATATGTGTCAATCCCAATCTCCCAATTCCTCCCACCCCACCTCTTTCCCCCTTGGTATCCATACAGTTGTTCTCTACGTCTGTGTCTCTATTTCTGCTTGGCAAATAAGGCCATCTATACCATTTTTCTAGATTCCACATATATGCATTAATATATGATATTTGTTTCTCTCTTTCTGACTTACTTCACTCTGTATGATGCTCTCTAGGCCCATCCACATTTCTACAAGTGACCCAATTTCATTTCTTTTTATGGCTGAGTAATATTCCATTATATATATGTACCACATCTTCTTTATACATTCATCTGTTGATGGACATTTAGGTTGCTTCCATGTCCTGGCTATTGTAAATAGTGCTGCAGTGAACATAGGGGAGAAGGTATCTTTTCAAATTATAGTCTTGTCTGGATGTATGCCTGGGAGTGGGATTGCTGGATCATATGGTAGCTCTGTTTTTAGCTTTTTGAGGAACCTCCATACTGTTTTCCATAGTGGCTGCACCAATTTACATTCCCACCAACAGTGTAGGAGGGCTCCCTTTTCTCACACCATTTACTAGTTGTAGACTCTTTTCTTATTTATTTATTTTTGGCTGTGTTGGGTCTTTGTTGCTGCACACGGGCTTTCTCTAGTTGCGGCGAGCAGGGGCTACTCTTCATTGCAGTGCGTGGGCTTCTCATTGCGGTGGCTTCTCTTGTTGTGGAGCACGGGCTCTAGGTGCACAGGCTTCAGTAGTTGTGGCACATGGGCTTAGTTACTCCGTGGCATGTGGGATCTTCCCAGACCAGGGCTTGAACCTGTGTCCCCTGCATTGGCAGGCGGATTCTTAACCATTGCACCACCAGAGAAGTCCCTGTAGAATTTTTAATGATGACCATTCTGACCAGTGTGAGGTGGTACCTCATTGTAGCTTTGATTTGCATTTCTCTAATAATTAGAGATGCTGAGCATCTTTTCATGTGCCTATTGGCCATCTGTATGTTTTCTTTGGAGAAATGTCTATTTGGGTCTTCTGCCCATTTTTTCAATTGGGTTTTTGGGTTTTTTTGTTATTGAATTGTATGAGCTGTTTGTATATTTTGGAAATTAGCCCTTGTCGGTCGCATCATTTGCAAATATTTTTTCCCAGTCTGAACGTTGTCTTTTCATTTTGTTTATGGTTTCCTTTGCTGTGCAAAAGCTTATATGTTTGATTAGGTCCCATTTGTTTATTTTTGCTTTTATTTCTATTGCCTTGGGAGACTGACCTAAGAAAACATTGGTTTGATTTATGTCAGAGAATGTTATGCCTATGTTCTCCTGTAGGAGTTTTATGGTGTCATGTCTTATATTTAAGTCTTTAAACCATTTTGAGTTGATTTTTGTGTGTGGTGTGAGGGAGTTGTCTAACTTCATTGATTTGCATGCAGCTGTCCAACTTTCCCAACACCACTTGTTGAAGAGACTCTCCTTTCCCCATTGTATATTCTTGCCTCGTTGGCTGCAGATTAATTGACCATAGGTGTGTGGGTTTATTTCTGGACCCTCTGTTCTGTTCCATTGATCCATATGTCTGTTTTTGTGCCAATATCATGCTGTTTTGATTACTGTAGCTTTTTAGTATTGTCTGAAGTCTGGAGGGTTAGTCCTCCTGCTTTGTTCTTTTTCCTCAGGATTGCTCTGGCAATTATGGTTCCATATAAATGTTAGGATTATTTGTTCTAGTTCTGTGAAATATGTCATGGGTAATTTGAGAGGGATCACATTAAATCTGTAGATTCCTTTGGGTAGTATGGACATTTTAACAATATTAATTCTTCCAATCCACGAGCATGGGATATCTTTCCATTTCTTTGAATCATCTTCAGTTTCCTTTATTAATGTTTTTTAGTTCTCAGCATATAAGCTTTTCACCTTCTTGGTGAGGTTTATTCCTAAGTAAATATTTTATTTTTTTGATGTAATTTTAAAGGGGATTATTTGTTTACATTCCCTTTCTGGTATTTCATTGTTAGTGTAAAGAAATGCAGCTGATTTTTGTATGTTAGTCTTGTATCCTGCTACCTTACTGAATTTATCAGTTCTAGTAGTTTTTGTGTGGAGTCTTTAGGTTTTTCTTTATATACTATCATGTCGTCTGCATATAATGACAGTTGTACCTTTTGGAAGATCATTTGAAAATTGGGATTAAATCATTCTTAGTGTGGAATGTTGTTGGAAGAATATGATTTAGTAAGAGACATCCTACTACCCCACTGATGATTTTAAACACATGAAAGATTGAGACCTACTCCCCTAGAATGGTAGTGTGATCACACATGTGTTACTTGGGTTCACATTTACCTGGTGGCCTCAGAATGGCAAATGATACTGGTTATTTCCCATTTATGCTCTTTCCTGCAAGGCCAGATATTTTAAAATCCCATTGAACATCGAACTTAGCAGTAAATAAAGGGTCAGAGAGAGGAAATTCTCTCCATGCAAGTGAGAAGGAGGCTTATATCAGAAAAAAAATGAAGTTAGTAACTTTTGTATCTTGTCTGGAAGTAAATGCCAAAGGTCTGTTTGAAATAAAGGAGACATGGTGTTTTGTTCAGAGTGATGAGAAAATATTAAGAATAAGAATGGAAAAAGTAGAAGGAAGGGATGTTTATCCTAGGTTATTTTTTGTAGTGGAAGTGAGCTCTATCTTGGTCATGTGTGACCTCTAATCCCGTGCTTAGTACTTCATGGCTGGGTCAACAGGCTCTTGTTAGGAGTGGTAAAATTTTGTGGCAGAGCACATAGTAGACAAACATGTGTGGGTGGGTTCTCTGGAATAAGACACATTGTGAATGTTCTAGATAACTTTTCCATGTGACATTGAACTTACTGATTAAACAGTTGCCAAAGGGACTGTTACCCCTAATGTTTTGGGCCCCTTTGCTTGAGACCTGTCTAGAACACCATGTTCTTATCACTAGACAGACCAAGAAAGTCAGTGTGATGGTCACTGTTCAGCACTTCATTTCTTTTCTGATTTAAAGCTAACCTAAAGAAATGATTAAGATTTAGCTTTCCAAATCTGCCACGTGTATGTGTTTAAATTTTACTGCTCTGGAGTACTGTTAATCCTCTTTCCAATATTCCTGCATTTAACTCTCCTATTCCACAAGATTCTACAGCATACTATCCACACAGGGGAGAAAATGATAAAATTCAGCTGTCTGCACCTAACTATGATAAAGCTCTGTGAGGACCGTATTTGGCTACACTCAGATACAAAGCAGATGGTTGTCCTACCCCTACTTCAAACCCATGAGCTTAGTGCACTATCTCTCCTTTATTCATGTAACATATGATTAAAAATTAGTAAGAAACAATGTTGCAGATCATATTAAAGAACTCTATCATTATGCAATTATGTTAATTTCTGCTCTGTGAGGGTCCCCTCATGTTCGCTCAGTAGATACTTTGTGAGGGAAACTTTTTTTAAAGAGTTCCAAATGGGAAGCAGTAGAAACTGCTTTTGGTTTACTCCTCAATGTATCTGAATTTACATCTTCTTATTTCTTACTTCTCTGTTACAGGTATCAGAGTGACATTAGCCATGTATTTCCCTTTTGCTTTTCCTATTCTTCCTCTGGAAAGACCCTCCATTTCATTCCTGGGTAGAATGGAATGTCCCTTATTCACATTCAGAGTTCTCTCTATCTAAAGCTTATAAAAGGAAAAAAAAACAAACAAAAAAAGACAATGTAGATTGAAACCATACAAGTTTTGTTTTTAATACGTGGATGAACAAGATTAAAGAGTAAATCCTCTCTGGAAAAAATTTCTCAAGATTATTGTGTCTCTTGAAAATCCTATAATGATAGGTGAATATTAACACTGCTTTTCTTTGCATTCCTGGTATAACAGTTTAAATCCTCCTCAAGGCATTAAATAGGGAGAAGATCATATACAAAGAAGCCAGAAAGAAAGTATTTTTTAAAATTGTCATTAAATATGTCTATATTTTCATGTCTATGCCTATTTATCTGCCTCTGCCTTCTTGCCTTTAGTAAATTGGCTTTATTTTTTAACATTTGCTTCAGAAGTAATTGTATTCTCTCATTCTAAGGTTCTCCTCTCCTTGTCTGTAGGAGGTCCTTGTGGATCACTACTGGTATCCAGCTGTTTATGGATATTACTTCTTTTACCTTCGGCTAGCTCACGCCCTCTCTAAGTTCACTATTTCCTCTTATCGACCCCTTTTATCCATTTGGCATATTTGGATCTCCAATCTTTTAATCCTATTTCTTTTCTCTTCTATATACTTCCTTCCCCGAATTGAAACGTGGCTCTCTAGTTCATTGACAAGCATTTACTGAACACCAGTTATGTGCAATCTTCTTTTTTTGGCACATTGTATTTCACCAATCCGTTGAATTTTCACTGCCCTAAGAGAGCCTGCGTTTTTCATCCCAAATTGGTGGAGTGATTCAGATTCTGAGAGACTCTCATTTCTAGGCTGAAGAGATGCTGCTTCTGTCCACTGAAAAAAAAAAAGCACAACCTAAGAGTTGATAATTATGTTTTATTCAGTGGACATTCTGAGGACTTGAGCCTGGGAGACAGGCTCTCAGATAACTCTGAGGGACTGTTCTGAAGAGGTAAGGGAGGAACCAGGATATTTAGGAGTTTTTGCAACAAAAACCAGGTAGTCAGAACATCAAAAAAAAATGCTGTTAATTAAAGAAAAACAAGACATATGAAGTTAGCACTTTTCTATGTATGGAAAATGCAAAGTCTGGGCTCATTGAAATCATTCTTTTGGTATTCACAGTAAACGTCTAGGGTCAGTATCCTGTTTTCTCCATCATGAATCCCCTCAGGGTGCACCTTTGGGTTGGGGTGGGGACGTGGGTTTGCAGCTGCATTGGCTGATGACTTAATGGCCACCACATCCTTTGTTTACTGATATTGCAGGTGACATTCTTTGTCCCCACTCCCCTTTGTGTACCAAGCACAGGGTCCAGCACAGTATTAGTTTGGATTTAATTTTTTCAGCAATAGAGAATCATTACAAATTTTTGAGTGGAAGGAGAGCAATGATTGCACATGATATTCTAGGACGATATTTGTGGGAGGAGTAACGTGCAGGATTGCTTGTGGTTTGAAGTATGTGTGTCCATTAATACATTACTACAATAAAACTGAGAGAGAGAGAGTAAATAGACCAAAAAAGAAAGAACTAAATGACTTCTGACTGATTCAATAGAAGGCGAAGGAGCCCTTTGTTAGATGATAAAAGAAGAGTTGTAAGCAAATAAGAAAGAGAACAATTGGCTCAAGAAGAAGATGAGGAACTAAAATAATGTAATTTTATGGAAGTCAATGTAAAAGAGGCGAGTCAAGTGCCATTGACTGGGCCCTTTCATATGCATGAAACATGTAGCAAATATTTTCCTACTGAGGTTGAATACTCTACTTGAGAAGCAGTTCAGAGCAGTGGTGGAGGTAGAAAGCATTTGGAGGAAACCGAAGAGGAAATGAGTAGTTTTCACACAGGAGTCATTATCAGGTAACTGTGCATGGGAGAACCATGGCTGTGACACACTTTTCCTTAGGTTGGATCTGACTACAAGATGTGCTGAAAATTCCTGTTAAGAACTGAGCTCTACATGTTAATTCATGTGACTTACAGGGGTGGGAGGCCTCAGGGCTTCCATTTTTTTTTAATCTTTCTGTTCCCCACAGGGAGGCCTGCCTCTGCTACTATCCAGGCATCCTGTGCTCCCAGGACTCCTTTGCCAGAGCAGGAATGAGGCTTGCAGAGCTCCAGGCTTCCTGACACTCCCTGATCAGCTTGACTATATTTATTTTATTTTTTAATTGGGGGAATTATAAAATTTTAAATATTCCTAGATTTTAAAGCAATCATTTTCTCCTTAGTTGTTATGATAAAAAAGGATCTTCCTGAAGTTCTCTTTGCTCTAATGGAATACCAACCAGCTTAAAAGAGGGTTAGAAAATCAACTGTCAACAAAGACCAAGCAGGTATAACACAAACGTATGAATTAGGCTAGGTATAAGACTATTGGGAGTGACGTTCCTGTAGTAAACTAGATAGGGTGTGCTCCACCCAATGGCATGCAAATTGAAATGCCTTTAAAAAGCTCTTTACTGCAGGATAAGCAACGTGAGTATATGTCATTTGAACAACATGTTTTGAGAATGCTTCTGTTAGATTGAGGTATAGAGAGAAGGATCTCCCACTGAGTTTCTGCTCCTGTCACATTATGGGCTAGTCACACAACTTGCCCTATATCAAATGGATGCATAGGCTGAACTTCAGATTTCATATATTATCTTTGCTCATGATTGAGTTAAAAGTTTAGGAAACGAAAAGGCAATAAGAGTAGTTCACTGAATTGTCACTATGATTGGCCACAGTGTCATTGTAGGGCTTGGATTGGGTGATTTTTGCATTGATAGTACTTGAACATATTCTAACCTCTACCAACTTCTAGCCTAGTCTGAAGCAGTAGAAAAATCTAGACAAAAAACAAAAGCCAATGTGTTTAAAACCTCAATAATAGACAAATAAATGAATACTGTCAGAGTTTAACACAGCTGTTTATTTTCTGTTTGATATTTTTATTCTGAGGTGTAGTAATTATGTACCAATAATATTATTAATATTCTGAACATTTTTGTCACTGTGGGAAATTAATTTATTTAATTAAATAATTTAAACTTTCTTTGCTAAAGAATTAAATGTAGCTTTAGTTTACCACGGGGTTATATTTTTTCCTCTAAAAATATGCCTATGATATTTTCATGAAATTCAACAGAAAAATAGAATTACACTACCAGCAATTTGCTTAGAAACACCTCTGTATTTGAATAAAGGATATTGTAAAGCAAAAAGAATGAAGTTTTATAATATCTATGATATAATAAGATCCTTTAAGGTTAAATTCAAATAGGTGTAACTCCATATCATATAGGACCATTCTCTTGAAAAATAAAAAAGAAAGGCAAAGATTTTTTTCATATAGAGCATAGGTGAGAGAAAAGATAGAAAATTTGAGTATTTTTGCAGCTTGGGGACTATTCCATTTGGTTTGTACTATTCCATTCAATTCCTTACCAGGGCAATTTTCCATTTGTAAGGGACAACGCTCATTAAACAGCATGTGTGTATGTCCAAGGGTTTGTTTAACTTAAAGAGATACAGTATCTTCAAGTTTTCCAAACAAAAATGGCCAGTTCAAAGTTCTATGACCAGTGGCATGTAAACTGAAGCAATCAGTGCAAGCCTGGTGATGCTCTGTTAAAATTTCAAAGGTTACCATGCGTGGGCTTTAGAATTTGTTCAGAGAGACGCAGTGATAACCTTGACTATCAGTGGAAGCAAGAGTTTATTAATCTGAGACCCATCATCCACATTTTAATCAATAATGTTTATCTCAAGATTCAGGTAATCATATTCCACTATAGATTACTTGGTTCTACAGATGGGTGACTATATTTTATGTTTGCTTTTTCCCATGCCCCACAATTTTAAATTGTTCTTTTTGGAGTTTAATTTTAATTCAGTTTATTCAACTCAATGTCAGGTGGCCTAACACAGTTATTAGGGGTCTTCAAAGGTCTCTGTCCAAACAACAGGATTAGGCTTGCAGCTTGATTGCTAAACTCAACTTTAGACTTTTTCCTGTTTAGTGTCTTAGTTGCTGAAGTGGAAATATCTATAAATCAGATATCTTGCTTTTAATCGAAGAGATCTTTTATGCATTGGCTAACAATGACTGCTCTTTCAATGAGACCATATAAACAATAATTGGTTGAGATTGAACGTCATGAACACTCATTTAATAGATGCTTAGTGTGCAAGCACATTAACTTAGTAAGTACCTCCTAAAGCTCATTCAGGTTCCCCTTTCCCAGTTTTATTGCGATAGGTTCTCAGTTTTCTTTTAAAGTTTCTAAAAGGACAGATTTGCCTTTCTACTTTACAATGCGTAACCAAACCATAATTGTCATTGTTATTTTCTGATTTTATTCTTTCACCTGCCACTAAAATACAAAAATAAAACATGTTTTTTTTGTTTGTTTGTTTTCATTGTTTGTTTTCTTTGGGTAAATGCTGCTCTGAAAATATTTTTTTTGACATATGTATTTCTTAGATATTTGGGTAGTAGTTGGTAAATCTTTCTATTCTTTCACTGATTATCTATTTTAGGTATTTTAAATGAGGACTAGGATAATGGAAAGCTGCTAGACCTCAACTTAGAAGAACGAGGCTTTATGTCTTGCTACCACTTACTCAAATTTGAACCTTAGACATGTTTGTTCTTCTCTCTGTACTATTTTCATGGTCTCCCAGAGCTACTGAAATAGTTATGTTTAACATTATGCAAGAAATTATGTTGCATTGATATATAGCATTATTACAACTATTATAAGGTCCTGGAATAAAAGACTAGTGCCTGTTCAATTAAGTTGTGTGGATCATATTTCAAACTAAAAATAAATACTCATGGTCTAACAAGTAATTTTTTTTTATTTGTGAGTTTAAATAGCAAGCCTTAAAGTATATAAAATTAAACCATATTCAGTTATGCTTCTAACTAAAGATAATATTGAATGGAATTAATAGCAAATGTCATTATAATGTTGACTGGAACTTCAGGGTTATAATATTTTTTTTCAAGGATAAGTTACTTTTAACCACTGTTAAATTAAATTTGCAACATCAGGAGTTTTGAGTCACATTTCCTTCCAGAGCTCCTACAACACACATGTGGTCAGCCCTGTCCCTTGACCTTAGTTAATGTGTAGGGAATCTGGAAGAATTCTGTGAGTCTGAAATAATCAGTGTTAAGTATATGGATAAAGTTTGTGGGCTCTGTGAGTCTCAGGCATGCAGCAGAGTGAATGGCAAAGAGCACTGATTCTGAAGCCAAAATGCCTGGGTCTGCATCCTGACCCCACTACTTACTAGCTGTGCACTCTGGAACGAGCTGAACTACTTAACCTGATGCTCCATGCTCCTCACCTGTTAACTGGGCATAAAAATAATACCTGCCCCAGTTGTGAGG
The DNA here is from genome assembly GCF_028021215.1 of Eschrichtius robustus. Lineage (NCBI taxonomy): Eukaryota > Metazoa > Chordata > Mammalia > Artiodactyla > Eschrichtiidae > Eschrichtius > Eschrichtius robustus. Next base: position 62,200,647 of record NC_090827.1, on the reverse strand, counting down.
ATTAAATGAGTGCTTATGTGTAAAATGATCAGAGCAAGGTCCATCATAAGTGCTATATAAGTGTTTCTTTTTGGGAGTAAACACCCATCTCCCCTGCCTGGTGCTACACAGACTTACTCTCAGGGACTTGTTCATTTTTAGACATGGAGAGAAAAATCTGTGCTTTATAGTGGTTTCAGAGGAATCCAAATTGTAGAAGGAACTTTATAAATCATCCAGCCCCATCCCTCCATTTTATAGATGAGGAAATTGAGACCCAAAGAAGTTGAATTACTTGTCCAACATCACTTTAAATAAACTCCTATTAGGCAGGTAAGCCCATTACAGCTTTGTTACCGATGGGTATACGCTCATCTATCTGAGATCATGAAATATCCAGATTGCTTGAGTCCCTTGGATTACAAAGACCCACCCAGTTGAACTGAGATCTAAGAGCTTCAACTGACCCAAGGTGAAGACCTTAATAGACATTTCTCCAAAGAAGACATACAGATGGCCAGTAGGCACATGAAAAGATGCTCAACATCACTAATTATTAGAGAAATGTAAATCAAAACTACAATGAAGTACCACCTCACAACAGTCAGAATGGCCATCATTAAAAAGTCTATTATTTAAATAAATGCTGGAGAGGGTGTGGAGAAAAAGGGACACTCTTACACTGTTGGTGGGAACGTAAGTTGGTACAGACACTATGGAAAACAGTATGGAGTTTCCTCAGAAAACTAAAAATAGAATTACCATATGATCCAGCAATCCCACTCCTGGGAATATACTCAGACAAAACTATAATTCAAAAAGATACATGCACCCCTATGTTCATGTATAGCAGCACTATTCACAATAGCCAAAACATGGAAACAACCTAAATGTCCATCGACAGATGAATGGATAAAGAAGATGTGGTATATACATACAATGGAATACTACTCAGCCATAAAAAAGAACGAAACAATGCCATTTGCAGCAACATGGATGCAACTAGAGATTATCATACTAAGTGAAGTAAGTCAGAAAGAGAAAGACAAATACCATATCATGTAGCTTGTATGTGGACTCTAAAATATGGCACAAATGAACCTATCTACAAAACAGAAACAGACTTATAGACATAGAGAACAGACTTGTGGTTGCCAAGGCAGAGGGGGGAAGGGAGAGGGATGGAGTGGGAGTTTGGGGTTGGTAGATGCAAACTATTATATTTAGAATGGATAAACAACAAGGTCCTAATGTATAGCACAGGGAACTATATTCAATACCCTGTGATAAACCATAATGGAAAAGAATATAAAAATAGAATGTCTATATGTGTATAATTGAGTCACTTTACTGAATAGCAGAGATTGCCACAACATTGTAAATCAACTACATTTCAATTACAAAAAATAAAAATAAAGGAAAAAAAAAGAAAACCTAAGTAAAGCTCGAGTTCCCTGATTTGCATTTATTGTCTTTCTCTGATTCAAGGTGCTCTATTTTTATGCATTTAGATTTTTATGTATGCAGAAAATCTTATTAATGTGCAGTTTCAAAATTCCAGATTTCAAAGCCTCTAGCTTTGTGATGCTGCCTTAAGCTTACTTTGAATTTTGCTTTCTGGTATTGTATGTGGGTTGTCTGAGCGCCAAAATGAGAATTCTTGTTAAGAGGGAGAACAGTGTAAAGCTACAGATGCTTAAGATGGATCCAACTAAATGAAATATTTCTACTCTCTTTGACAAAAAGAAAAGAAAAAAGATTGGTGGATTATGGAAAACACAGAATACTGAGGATAGAGCAGTAGCAGTCCAAGGCATTTTGCAACAGGAATACATGTTATCAAAGTCTCAATTTATAGCAATATCTATAAAACAGAATATTCTCACTCTATTAGATACAACACTAGAAAAAGTAATTTTATTGCAATGCTTGCTTCACCATGAAAACTTCTAAGTGTGTAAATTAACTAATTCAATATAATTCAATTTACCATGCAAAACCTTGTGTGCCACACTGGGGGATAGGCAGTAATGGTGGTGTTGTATTAAGGGAGAGCTATTACTTATAACGAGCATTTCTATAAAAGTATTTTTTTCCCTGAGATTTTGATTTATGTTAGTTCTTTTCTGGAGGCAATTGAGTCTCTTGTTGACCCTCAGATAATGAATTTACTGTTATGTCGACTTAAAACATAATGCACAACTTAAAGTTGAGAGTTATATTTTATTCAGTGGACAAATCTGAGATCTTAAGCCTGGGACACAGCATCTCAGATAACTCTGAGAGACTGCTCCGAAGAGACAAGGGGGGAGCCAGGATAAATAGGAGTTTTTGCAACAAGAGCCAGGTAGGTGGAACATCAAAATATTACTGTTAATAAAAGAAAACCAGATATCTCGAGTTAAAGAATTTAGTGCTTTTCTATGTATGGGAAGATGCAAGAGTCTCGGCTCATTGAAATAATTCCTTTGATAGGCACCTCGGCTATCTGGGCCAGTATCCCGAGTTCCCTCAGGTGCATCGTTGGTGGTGGCTGTAGCAGCTGACTGCTAGATGGGCTTGGCAGTGGACAGCCCTGTTTGTCTCCATCCTGACTTCCTTCAGGGCTCACCCCCAGGAGGCTGTAATATAGTGGCTTGATGGCTGCAACATCCTTTGTTTACTGATTTGGCAGGCAATATTTTAGTTCTCAGTTATGTCACTCCTAAATTTAATACATATCTGTAATGATAGATATTTAGAAATTGCAGATTTAACATTCACAGTTTTGATTACTTTCAAACAACTCTGAAGGTCCTTTGCATGTACAAGTTTATACTTGTGCTGAGACATACATTTTAATTGAGGGTGTTGGGATGTTGAGTGAGTCACTCACTTATTCTTTTATTCACTGAATAAGTCAAATATTTGTTGTGCATTTACTATATGCCAGCCTATCACCTAAAAGGTCTAGCCAGCCCCATATATATTTCAATATTGCTTTTTGGGTTTCTAGTTTCTTTGTCCAGTAACTCATTACTGTGATATTAGCAAATTCAGAGTTAAGACAGTTTTAAGGATATACTATATGTTCTCTCATATAATTTTTATCTTTAAAAGGATATTTAACATGGAAGGGTCATTGTGACTAGGTTTGATGAATCAGGTCTGATATACTTTTCTACTTTGATTGATTCTCTAATTATTTGACTGATATCACATACCTCTTGGTTGATTTTTCCCAGCACCCAGAATACCATCTTTTGTGTTAATTTGAATAAAATTAAATTAAATTCTGTTTAAACGTGTGAATTCATTAGCTCTGTAATTTCTCTGTTGGTGTAGCAAATTTGCTATCGTGTATGTGCTTATAAACATAAAATTTGCTACAATTTATTATAAAAATTTCTTAAATTTTAGAAATTGAGACCAGAACATCAAATACTACAATGATCTATGAATTTGATGTATATTCAGAATTGGTAAGAGTGTATGAGGTGGTATGTGTGACCTCTTAGGTATTAAAATCAGCTGACCAACTCTGATAGCAATTGATAGGTTGAAATAAATTTGTTATTTGAAGCAGTGACACTTCCTATATTGTTAGATATTTCCTTGACAAAAGTTAAGTCTATTAATTTTCAAGGAACAGTCCATTTAAATTTGTATTCTGCACTCTGAGTAGTACAAAAAATCCTGTTGAATGGAAATAAGATTCTAACTTCAAAAATGGCCTTTAAAATGCCTTAGTTTCCTAATCTAAGATGATTACTTGTTTTATTGTTGTAACATTTCTAAAATTAGGGAGCATCTTGGAACTGATATGTGTGGGGTTTTTTTTAACATCTTTATTGAAGTATAATTGCTTTACTTAATTTGTGTGTGTTAATTTCTGCTTTATAACAAAGTGAATCAGCTATACATATACATATATCCCCATATCTCCTCCCTCTTGCGTCTCCCTCCCACCCTCCCTATCCCACCCCTCTAGGTTTTCACAAAGCACTGATCTGATCTCCCTGTGCTATGTGGCTGCTTCCCACTAGCTATCTATTTTACATTTGGTAGTGTATGATATGTGTTTTTTAATGGTCCTTTCTTTTTTTCTTCTTTCCTCTCCTCTGAAAAGTTATTACTAAATTGTTAAATCATGTCTATAAATAATGGCATATTAAAATGGATGAATAATGTAAATCAAATGGAATATGAGAGGATCAGTTTTTGTTTCATTTCAATTTCATGTAAGATATGTAATTGAAAAGGTAAATTAAGCAGCTATTCCTGCGGATTTTTCAAATTAATGAAATTTCACTAGCATTTCTAATGTCCCAAGATTTTTGTAAACTACAGAATTCTAGTAGTGTAATCACGTCACTATAGTCTCCCCTCACACACTGGATTTTATGAAAACGTGTTAAAAACTACATGTTGAAAATATTTATTACCGACTTTATTCAACAGTGGTGTATTGGGAACAAGGTGTTTTGTTTATACCTTAGCATAATTCCTGGTACTCTGCAGGCATGCAGTAAATATTTGTGGAATGATTGACTAAAACAATGAATGCTTAATATATTTCAAAATTAGCTAAAGTTTTCTCTAAAAATCCCTACTAGGGTATATGATTAAATTCTATGAATATATTGATACTTAACAGTGACAAAAACAGAAAGACATGTAGCAAACAGACATGTAGGTCATCAGATTGAATCAGAAATCTGACTCCCATTGTTTAAAGAAAATAACTAGTAGAAGCTATTGAAAAATTGTATGTGTAGATATTGAATATGTGCAATTATATGCAATATTGTGACTATATATTGAAAAAATGTGTATTTAGAGATATTGATAATTTAACCAAAATGAATGACCTTTTGAACATGGCACTTACATCCAGTTTCTTCTGAAAATCTTTGTAATATAACTTATTTTCATAAAATTATATGATTTATAAATAATAGCAGAAATGAACCTGAATAATTAATCTATTTAAGTGATTTTTAAAATTATACATGTTACTTTAGGTTCTTAGATGTATAATGCGTTTGTGATACCCCTGACATTTGCTAAAAATTTGTGGAGATATAGATCAATTTTCAAAGAAAAATTAGTTTTAATTTACTTAAATACATGTGTGCATTTGTAAGTAAAGCAGCTGTGTAAGAATGTAACTTTCCTTAATTTCTTCTAAGTCAAATTTATTTCCATTTTGAACCTGCTCAAGTGGAGTACTTTTCATCTCCATCACTTTGGGGTTGCTTAAGACACGTTCCACAGTTATTTCCTCTCTGGGGTCTTACTCTCTCCCAAACCCTTCCTGAATAGAATACAGGGTCTGTCTTTCTCTCAAGATACTAATTTTTCTATAGCTTTCCTACACTCTTGGAGAAAAAGAGAGCCTTTAAGACAAACCTTTCTCTCTGACTTTGAGGGACCATATTCTTTCTTTCTTTTTTAATTGAAGTATAGCTGATTTACAATGTTGTGTTAGTTTCTGGTGTACAACAAAGTGATTCAGTGATATATGTACATATATATGCGTATATATATTCCTTTTCATATTCTTCTCCATTACGGTTTATTACAAGATATTGAATATAATTTCCTGTGCTATACAGTAGGACCTTGTTGTTTATCTATTTTATACATAGTAGTTTGTATCTGTTAATCCCAAACTCCTAATTTATCCCCTCTCCCCTTCCCCTTTGATAACCATAAGTTTGTTTTCTATGTTTGTGAGCCTGTTTCTGTTTTGTAAATAACTTCATTTGTATCATATTTTAGGTTCCACATATAAGTGATATCATATGATGTTTGCCAGGGACCATATTCGTATTACTTCCCTCCATGTCTGTCTCCTCTCCCCAGCCTGATAGATTATTTCTTGTCTCTTCTCATGTCCTTTGCTCTTCCCCAAGTACTTCCCCCAAACATTTTGTCTACTTCAGTAATACTTTCAGCTCCTCTAAGAGCTTAAGTTTTAGAAGCCAACATTAAAGAGAACTCTTTGTCCATGCTTTTCATCCTTTTGCATCCCTCCTCTAAAGCATTTAGCACAGAATATCCTAACTACTTATGACAAAAATCAACATTTTCTGAAAAAAGGAGGAGAATTTACTAGATCAAATGCTATCCCACCACATAGGTACTGATATTTTATTTTATGGGGACATGTCATCTTCAGTTTGTATTTGGTAAATATCCAGTGATAGTAGTATCAACCCCCCAAATTTTGGGAATTTTCGTATAAAATAAGGGCATCCTGAGGCATTTTTTGTTTGTTTGTTTGTCAAATGAAGATAGAAGGTAAGGATCTTTAGAGAAATCTCTCCTGTGATGTTTTGGAGAATGATAAAGTAGGACTATTTAATAGTGAGACTTAATTCATTTAAAAAAATTTTAAATGGGAAGTTTTTAAGTGCTGAAGACCAGAGGAAACTTATGAATAATACATAGTAACTATTATCTCTTGCATTTTTAGCTGTAAAATTGAGACAGGAAAGTAATTCACTTCAAGATCACAGCCTGTTAGTGGCAGAGTTCAGAACTGACTCTGACTCCTGTTTTAACACTCATCCTATATCAGGATTCTGCTAGGTGCCTGGTACTATTCTAGGCATGTAACATGTATACCTAAAATGAAATAAAATAAACATTTTCTAGCGTTTTTTTATTTTTTCCCCCTTAGGGATTCCAGATTAATCTTGGCTGCTTTTAACTGTATTAAGACTTTGAAACAGGGAAAATGTAAAGGTTCTTTACAAGGATTGTGTAGGTTAGCCTTGCAAATATTTCCTAGAATCACCTCGGCAGACATCAGTAATGAATAAGATATATGTGAGTAGCTGTGTGTATTCTTTCTCTCTCTCCACCTAAAGCATATCCTGTTTGCTAAATATCTTGGACTCTTCACTCCCATTTGTTTGCTTATTTGTTTGTTTTTTTTTTTGGACACTATAATTTCCACATATACATGTACTTGTGTATTTACAACATATAATAGCAATAATAAAAGCCATAGTAATAATAGCCAACATTTATTGAGTACTTGCTATGTGCCTGGTACTTTCTAGGCACTTTACATGTATTAAATCACTGAATCCTTTAAAACAAACTCACATCCCTAATTTATAGTTGAGGAAATTGAGGCATAAAGAAGTAACTTGTCCAATGGCAAAAACTAGTAAATGGGAGAGGGATGATCACACCCAGGCAGTCTGTGGGCTTAGTCGCTTCTCTCTGAACATAGGAGTGTCATATAAGAGCTCTGTGTTCTCCTTGTACATCATGAGGTTTTGACAGCAGGTCAGAGGGAGAAAGAACTTCTACAAACTAAGTTTAATGTCTCTGGGATCATTTCACTAATTTGTGTGTAGTATGGCACCCACTGCCATATTTTTAAGACTTTTCATATTGGAAGAGGTAAAGTGATGTGAGGTATTGTAGAAAACTGATATTATAATCCCTAGTTTTACTTCACCGTGTTGTCCCTTACAAATGCCTCTTCACTTGTGTGTTAAGGAGGCTTGGCAGAACATGTGAGACATAACAAATATTTTAAAATATTTCCCCAAATTATATCACTGTCATATCTAAGTTAATGATTGTTTTATTGTATTTACCATTGGAGCTTTTCAGAGCTGTTAGCTGTCACTCACATTATAGAATGATGGGACTTGTTTGTTGAATCTCTACCAGGTGAGATTTCCCTGATTGATAACACAGATGCTGGACTCAGCATTTCTCCTTCTCCCCAAAGCTAGGCTACTCCCTGGAGGTCATTTCTTTGTGTGGACTTTCTGTAATTCATTTGCCCAGAGTATACTTTTCCATGGACATAGTTCACTCTTTGTTGATCAGAGTTGTAAAGTATTTGCTGTCTGCCTGGGTTTTGCAAATTATCTGCGGCAAAGGATTAAAGTATAAACATCAGGTCATTGGCCTTCAACGTGATGAATGGCCTGATGTTATAATTTAAAAAATCTTTAAATGAATTCATTCTTTAATATATTGAAGGATTTCTACAGGATGATTTTTGTATGCAAAAGAAATTCACTATGGTCAGAGATGATTCTAAAGTTTAAGGGGTAGGATAGTTCTATATATTAAAATTTTAAAGTACTATGAATGAATAGAAGTGCTTTTTGCTCGTATCTTTATTTAGCACTCATGGCTGAATGCCTTATATTATAGATTTTTTTTTGGCTTAACTTGGCTTTTTAATTTGTAAAATCCTTGGGAGAAATTACTGTGCATATTGATATTTTTGTGCATATCATAAAGCACCAATATTGTTTCTAATACAATGTATATTCTCAAGAAAGATTTTGAATTAATTATTTGTCCAAATTAAATACAACTGTAAATCTATCTCATTATTTGCACAAGAATATTCAAATTGTAGGGTCAAGATATATAGGTATGGTCACCAAGGTAGATATTGTGTCATTAAATCAGAGAGTGTATGTGACTAACCAATAATTGTTCATGAGAATAACCAAGTGATATTGCACAGAAATATCCATTTGCAACTCAGTGGGACTGCAGATAAGTAAAAGTAGAAATTTATTATCTTTTCTATCAAGGTAAACCTGGTTTTGATTGTCACATATATGTATAATCTATCAGCAATTAATGAATTCTCACCATATATTTAGCTCTATTAAGTACTGTTGGTGACATTTCTACCAGGATGTCTAACGGATATTTCAAACTTAACAAGGCCAAACAGAACTATCAATTACCTTCCTTAAACCTGTATGTCTTCTCCCACCTTCTTCTCCCCGATCTGTCCCCCAAACCCTCCCCATCTCCACAAATGGCTCCAGCATTCTTCAGTTCTTGAGGTCAAAACCTACAAGTCATGGGGTCTTTTTTTCCCCTCACACCTCACATCCAATTTATCAGTAAGAACTGGTAGCTCTACTCCCCAAATGTATTCAGAATCTGACCACTGGTCACCATTTCCTTTGCTATAATCCTAACCTAAACCACCATCATCTCTTGCTGGGCTACTGTCAAGCCTGCTGGTTTCCCTACCTCCACTCTTGCCCAGTGTGGTCTATTACATCTAGACAGCGATCTTTCTAAAGCTTAGATTAGATCTTGTCATGCTGCTGCTTAAGAATTGACCTATGACTTTGAACAACCACCAGAATAAAGTTCAGGCTCCTTACTGAGGTCTAGAGTGTCAGCTTCTGCCTCTTTCTGGACCTCATCTCCTCCTACTCTCTCCTTGTTCACTGCACTATAGCTATCCTGGCCTACTTTTTGTCCCCTCTTAGGGCCTTTTCACTTACGGTGTCTTTTACTTTGAATGCCCCTTGCCCCCAGCCCTAATCTCACCATGCCCGTCTCGTTGTCATCATTCAGATCTCAACTGAAAGGTCACCTCCTCAGACAAGTCTTCTCTGACATCCTTTGGAAAAACCATAGCCCTTCACTAATCACTTTCTCTCTCAGAAACTGATTTTATTATCTTCAACTTATCAGTACATAGAATTAGCTATTTATTTATTTACTTGTTTACTTGCTGTCTTTTCTACTGGAATGTAAGCTCCTTGAGGTCAAGGAATATGTGTGTTTTGCTCAATGGTGAATCTCCAGCCCCTAGAGTAGAGGCTGGCACATAGTAGGTCATCAACAAATTTGTTGATGAGCTGGCTAACTGGCCTTTATATTGTTTTCTGTAAAACAAAAGACATGGAACCAATTACCTATAAGGACTTTTCTAGTCCTAAGATTTTGCTTTAGTCTCTTAAAACTGTATTGGTCTGAATAATGAGGATAACAAAATGTCCAGGTTGAACCCATACTCTAAGACCTAGATTAAGTCACACTTCTGACCACCCTGCTCTACAGAACTTTCTGTGACCTTTCGTATGTGGACAATTTCAGAGTCTCTAAAGGCCAGTCTACAGTTAGCCATATGCTGTTTTGCCTTCTTAAAGTGCTCTTGCATGTATGTCTATAGGTGCAAGTTCATTTGAACACGCTCAAGGTAAGAGCCTGTGCTGGTTCCAACCTGCTTTTCCTAAAATGCACTGAGTGCCAATATGTGCCAGGCACTGTTTACACTTGACATGCATTAACTAATTTAATCCTCATAGTGATCCCATGAATTAACATTACCCCAATTTGGAGGAGAAAAAATCAAGGCACGGAGAGTTGGAGTAACTTGCCCAATTCCACATAGCCAGTAGTGGGGCTGGCATTTAAACTTGGGAAGTCTGTTCCCAAGTCTGCTCTTAATCAACACATGATAATGCCTCATACAGTACCTGGCATAGACACTAGAAATAGGTGGGAAATATAGCAGACACTAGATATTCATTTGAATGAACTGAATGAATGAATAACAAAGAGAAAAATATGTGCAGTAACAGTTCTATGCAGTGCCTGTATTATCTCATCCAGAAAACTCCCAAATAATTATTACTGAAAGGATGTGCGTTACCATGAATACCTTGTTTTTTCTGGTTGCCACCTTTACATGGCTTGCATTTGCATTTATCATTCCAGTCCACCCTGCCTCTGCATAATCCAGCAGTTTTGTATCTGAGCACCCATTTGTCTCCAAACAAATTCCACAGATGTCTTATCTAACCTACTGGGCTTGAAAGGCAATCGTTAGTACAACTAAACTGAAAACAACCTCATATCTAATCTTCCTAGGATGAGCAAGACTTTGTGGCTTAGAAGGGCTTTGCTTTCAGAGTTATGAAAGAGTATTCTTTCTACAGGTCTTCTAGAAGTGGAAAAGCAATGATTGAAAAGAATACGAATTAAAATATTTTAAGATAAAGATTTGTATGCCTGTTTTTAACATAGTAAAGTAAAATAATATGAAAGAGTAGATTCTAGCTTTAATTTATTGCCAGATTATCTGAAATTTGAAATATTCATGGATACTTTACTGTCTAATTTCCAATGTGGTTGCCAGTGTCTGTTTTCCTCTTTATCTTGCACTGCCACCTCTACCAACTGCCTATCTTGCTGCTGCAGCCACTGGGATTGTTACAGGAAAGGTAAAAAACAAGGCCTCTATGACAGAGACCTTATTTTAGGAGAACAAAGAATAAAGCATAAAACACAAAGGGTAGATCCTCATGCCAACTTCTGCAGCTCAAACTCAAGGAAAAATATTTCTACTGCCATAGCAATGGATGTAGCTTTGCATATATAATGAAAGATTTTAGGGACTATCAGTGGAGAACAACTGCTCTAAATTTTGGAAAGCCACCATTGATTAGATCTATACATAGATTAGATCTATACCCTCCTGACCCCATGCTGCATGAGTTCATAATTCTTGCTCTGTTGCTCACTAACTGTGGACTTTGGGCAAGTTACTTAACCTCAGTTACTTTAACTCAATCTCAGTTTCTTCATTTGTAAAATAGAGATAATAACAGTGTTGCCCTTATAGGGTTCTTCTGAGGAGGGAATGAGCTCATCTGAGCACTGCTACAACATTGGCACATTGTAGGCACTTTATAAATGTTTGTTAAATAAACTGCTGCATTTTTCTCCTGACACACTCAGCAGTGCTTCAGTACAGTTGATATACCTCTAATCTAATGTAAAGGCACTTGAGATTTTAGTTAGTATTTGAAGTCTCATCGTGAGTAAACACAAAATTTCTATTATTATTTGCAATATTGACAATAGGCCTATGGACTTTCATTAGGCTTTCATGGATATCAAAGAGTTTATGGACACTAGACTAGAAACTGTTTATCTGTTTTTTTACTCATTCATTCACTCAACAAACATTTGTGAATGAATACTCATAAATACTACATGCCAGGAATGTATGTGATTACTTGTGTGTCTCTTAAATTTGCTAGAGATGGATATTTAATAACATTCCTTAGTTTTTTTCCACAATACAATCACTTTGCACATTTTTACTAATTAAATTTAATTTATGGGTTTAACAACTCTCTACTAGGTGTCTAGTACTGGACTGAGATTTTGTGGAGAATACAATAAATAGGACAAATCTTTACTCTTATAAAACAATTGCAATTTAATAAAACCATAAAATTCAAGAGGTATGACTAAGAACTAATAAAAGTAATAGAAATTATCAGAAGAGAGTGAGAAGACTGTAAGACTGGGGGAGAGAAAGTTCTGAGGTGTGCTCTGAAGAGGAGGAGGATTTATATAAATAGAAAGCAGAGGAAAGTCATCATGGTGGGAGACTGCCTAATAAACAGAGACCTGGTCTGGAAATGAGCTTGGTATGCTGGGTAAGATGAAGATGACCTTGCAGCACCTTGCACAATCTTCTCACCCATGATGGTGTTATATATTTTATAGGGTTGCAAAAAATGTTACACTGAATATTACTGTCTTAATAGGGGAACTTATATGTGAAAGAGAAATAAAAGATTATGCTACAGAGATCCTTCTTTTATTTGTTCACTCATTTACTCATCCATTTAACAAATATTATTGAACACATGTTATGTGCCAATCATGTGCTATCCACTAGGGATACTGCAGTGATGGAGAAAGATAAAGCCTCCGCTTTCACGGATGTTATAAACTAGTGGAATCAGATTCCTGAACATTTTGAATACCAGGGTAAGGAGCCTGGAATTTATTTAAAATGTAATGGGGAAACATTAAAAGACTTTAAGGAGAGAAAAGTTTTAGGATTAATCAGAGCATATAAGGACTCCATGTATGAACATTAATTAAGAGTTTATTATAATAACTCAGGCATGATTTGGTGAGAGCCTGCACCAGAGTTGTGTCAGGGTTTGGGGGGATAAGGATAAATGTGAGATTTTAAAGAATGGATCAAAACTAGGGACAGATTGGATACTTGAGGTTGAGGAGAAGGAGGTGTTAAAATTACTATAAGGTTATAAAAATGAGTGCCATGGAGAATTAGGGAATAATAAGTCAAATGGGTAAATTTGGAAGAAAATTAAATGAGGGTTGTGGTGGGAAGATGACAAATTGATTTTGAACATACATACTGAGCTTATGTCAAGTGGATTTTAAGGGGAGGAATAGATCTCCAAGTGTTTTGACAGTGACTGTAGTAAGAAATGCATTTTACATAATGAACTAATGACATATATAGCAAACATTTCACAAGATGATATTTATCCTACTATATATAATGTACTCTGATCATTTCTGTTCATTTTATTTTACTAAAAAATATTGGTCATGGCACGAAATTTATTTTGTGACCCTGTTTGAAAAACTGTTCTAAAGATAGTTGAAAATAAGTATCTTATTTTAGTTGATGGGTTGTAGAGCCTTTTGGCAATAAGGAGCAAGCTAATATAGATTTTGGATTGTGCCATCAGGCATTAGGAAATAATTTCAAGTTCACAGGGTATAGAAATCCTTCTTAGATGATCATGGCTACAGATGGAGAGACTCCAACATATGCACAAGTTGGTTAGATGTACCCCAGTGTGTGGATAGCAAAGAATATTAAAAATAAAATGCAATCTAATTTTTTTTTTGCTATAAAAAAATTTAATTTTAAAAAAAGGATATCTGTATTAATGTCTGACTACACCAGATTTTTCCTACTGAGTAAAAGAATATTACTCATACCTTCTCCTCCTCATCCTTGCAGACACATTCCATATTTGATATTTCCCAGAAATGTGCTCAAAATTTTAAGGTATAGTCAAAATGAATCAAAGAACAACCTCTGAATGGACTGATTTAGGTTATTGTAGCTATCAGTTTAATATGGCTAATGAAGAAGCAATAGCACCAGTGTAGTAAGTGACCTTGAGCAAGTTCTCTACAGGTGGTCTTGCGTAACAAGGTGGTTGAATCGTTGGAAAGAGTTTCATATTTGAACTTTTCTAGCACCCCTTTTATTTACTCACCTAAAGTGCATACAAAAGATTATAAATGGGAATTAGTATTGGCTTGGGACTTGGATTTGGGTGGGGAGTGCAGAGAAGTGTCAGCCATACAGCAACAGGTTAAGAATTGAGCAACACTCTGGACAGTGAATGTGGCTGCTGGACCAATGGGATATATCATCAGGCTATGTAAATACATCTCCATATGCCTAATGGCAAGAATGTGTTAGCTTTTTTAGTTGGCCAGGATTGAAGTAAGTCAGCATCTGCTAACATGTTTGCCTCCATGTTATCCCTCTAACCAAACTAATTCCCAGATTGCATTCCGATGAGAAACACAAAATGTGGGAGGACATACGGTATCAATATCAAGTTGCTCATGGCCTCTTACCACAGGAGTGCAATTGACTCTTGCTCAGTCAAGTTAAACTGACAGTCAGTGAAAGTTTTGAATGGCTTCCATATCCAAAGTATGCACTGGATCACGTGTTACATATAGTGAACATAATAATACATGGGGTATCCCTTCAAAGACCTTATTATATATTATATTGGGCATGTAGGATATAAATTGCAGCATTTCAATTGTAAGGAAACACTGATCTAACAACCTTAATGATCCAAAAAGGAAAAAGAAAAATAAGTTTCTGAACAACCAAATAGATATTCCAAAGTTCAAGCACCAAAGTTCAGGCCTTACAGGCTATTTACAAGGGTCAATTAACCTCTATCCTAGTGGGAAAGGACCTACATGGTGAGAGTTGAAGAACCATGGAACCTCTGCCTCAGGTTCTGCTCTTCACTTGGTTTCCTATCTGAGATTCCACTCAGGAATTAACCAACAGAACAGCAATACTTCTAAAATGCCTTTGTTTCAAAGAAGTTTAGGTGTGGTTTTGTGGAGGAAATAGAGTGCTGAGGAAATTGGGAGCATGGGGTTGAGATAAAGGAGAGACTTCTAGATTTTGTGGAGTTATAGTTTACTAAGATTGTTGATCTTTAACACCCACCTGAATTTGCCTACAAATTCAGAAATGATAGTTTTGGCACGGGGTGTCCATTAGAGAGGAGGCACACAGAGTAGAGGTGGGGTGCCAGTGGGGGGCTTGGTGAACCTAAGAGAACAGTAATGCTGGGGTGCATCTAAGACATGCATTTGAGGTGTGCAGAGGGCTGTGGAATGGGAGAGAGGGTTTATCATGAGCCCTAATGGGGGGTTGCAGAGGGAGATGAGTGCCACAAATACACTTTCTTACTTTTCAATTTAACCCCAGGTAATACGTCTCTCTGTTTAGTGCATGCCCTCTTTTTTTTTATGAATACTTCAACTTTCTCAATTTCCCTCAAATATTCAATTCCAAGTCATTCACTCTTAGCAATCCCTTCCTTATAGAGTAAATAAAAGCCACAATCAGTAAACCCCTTGTCATTGGCTTCTAAATGCTCATCAGTGAAAATTTTCTTTCACCCTCAACCTTCTCCAATTGCCCCCCTTCACATCCAGATTTCTTGGAAGAGTTATCTATACTGTAGTTATTTATTCCTCTCCTCCCATCTACTTTTCCAGCCACTCCAGTGTGGTTTTTGGGCTCATCATTCCATCAAACAGCTCTATTAAGGACGTTGGTAATGCTCTTGCAATAGATATTATTTCAATTCTTGTTTACTATCCCTGTCAGTAACATTTGTAACTCTTTAGCAAAATTTTCTTCCCTTACATTCCCTGGTATAACAATGCCTTGACTTGTTTCCTCTTCTCTGGCCATCTGTTATTTGATCTTTGATCTTTCCACTCCATAATGGGCCTCTCCTTGTCTCATGTTACTCTCTTCCCAGCCTATCTCAATCTTGTACTGCTTTATGACTCACAAATAATATTACAAGCTTAGGCCTTGCCTCTGCCCTCTAAACTCTATAACTATCTTGCTTGACATCTCTCTTTTTTTCAGTGTTCTTTTAATTTTAATATTTTTTATTTATTGAGGTATAGTTGATTTACAATATTATACAAGTTTCAGGTGTACAATATAGTGATTCACAATTTTAAAAAATTGTACTCCATTTATAGTTACTATAAAATATTGACTATATTCCCTGTGCTGTACAATATGTCCTTATAGCTTATTTATTTTATCACATAGTAGTTTGTACCTCTTAATTCCCTATCCCTATCTTGTCCCTCCTCTCTTCCCTCCTGCCACTGGTAACCGTTAGTTTGTTCTCTATATCTGTCAGTTTCTTTTTTTGTTATATTCACTAGTTTGTTTTATTTTTTAGATTACACATATAAGTGATAGCATACAGTATTTGTCTTTCTCTGTCTGACTTATTTCACTAAGCATAATACCCTCCAGGTCTATCCATGTTGCTGCAAATGGCAAAATTTTTTTTTATGGCTGAGTAATATTACATTGTATATGTATACCATATCTTCTTTATTAATTCATCTGTTGATGGACTCTTAGGTTGCTACCATATCTTGGCAATTGTAAATAATGCTGCTATGAACATTGGGGTGCATGTACCTTTTCACATTAGTGTTTTTTGGTTTTTTTTATTGGATATACACACAGGAGTGGAATTGCTGGATCATGGTAGTTCTATTTTTAGTTTTTTGAAAGACGTCCATACTGTTTTCCAGTAGCTGCACCCAACAATGCGTAGCCAACAATGTACAAGTATTCCCTTTTCTCCACATTCTTGCCAACATTTGTTTTTTGTGGTCTTTTTGATGACAGCTATTCTGACAGGTGTGAGGTAATATCTCATTGTGGTTTTGATTTGCATTTCCCTGATGATTGGTGATGTTGAGCATCTTTTCATGTGCCTATTGCCCATCTGTATGTATTCTTTGGAAAAATGTCTATTCAGATATTCTGCCCATTTTTTAATTGGGTTTTTTTTTGATATTGAGTTGTATGAGCTATTTATATACTTTGGATATTAATCCCTCATTGGTCATATCATTTGCAAGTATTTTCTCCCACTCAGTAGGTTGTCTTTTTGTTTTGTTGATAGTTTCCTTTGCTGTGCAAAAGCTTTTAAGTTTAATTAAGCCCACTTCTTTATTTTTGCTTCTGTTTTCTTTGCCTTAGGAGACAGATTCAAAAAAATATTGCTAAAATTTATGTCAAAGGGTGTTCTGCCTATGTTTTCCTCTAAGAGTTTTATAGTATCTGGTCTTACATTTAGATTTTAATCAATTTTGAGTTTATTTTTGTATACGATGTTAGATGATGTTCTTATTTCATTCTTTTACATGCAGCTGTTCAGTTTTCCCAATACCACTTATTGAAGAGACTGCCTTTTCTCCACTGTACATTCTTGCCTCCTTTGTCATAGATTAATTGACCATGAGTGCATGGGTTTATTCCTGGGCTCTCTACTCTGTTTCATTGATCTGTGTGTCTGTTTTTGTGCCAGTACCATGCTGTTTTGATTACTGTAGCTTTGTAGTATAGTCTGAAGTCTAAGAGTGTGATTCCTCCAGCTCTGTTCTTCTTTCTCAAGATTGTTTTGGCTATTCGGGGTCTTTTGTGGTTCCATACGAATTTTAAAATTATTTGTTCTAGTTTTGTGAAAAATGCCATTGGTATTTTGCCATTGCATTGTCTGTAGATTGTGTTGAGTAGTATGATCATTTTAACAATATTAATTCTTCCAATCCATGAGCATGGTATATCTTTCCATCTGTTTGTGTCATCTTCAGTTTCTTTCATCAGTGTCTTATAGTTTTCCAAGCACAGGTCTTTCACCTCCTTAGGTAAGTTTATTCCTAGATATTTTATTCTTTTTGATGCAATTGTAAATGTGATTGTTTCCTTAATTTCTCTTTCTGGTAGTTCATTGTTAGTGTATAGAAATGCAACAGATTTCTGTATATTAATCTTGTATTCTGCAACTTTACCAAATTGATTGTTGTGCTCTAGTAGGTTTTTGGGTAGCATTTTAAGGATTTTCTATGTATAGTATCCTGTTGTCTGCAAACTGTGACAGCTTTACTTCTTACTTTCCAATTTGGATTCCTTATATTTCTTTTTCTTGTCTTTGACATCTCTTCTTAGATGTCTCAAACATGCCTGAAATCAAACATGTCCAAATCATACTAATGATATTCCTACATAGCTCTGGTCTTTGTCCAGTGCTCCTTAGACCTGTGAGTCATGCCACAATCATTGAATTGTACAAGGCAGAAAGCTAGAAATCATCATGACACCTCTACTTTTCTTACCAACCATTTTCAATCCATCCAGTCCTGCTGATTATTTCTCCTTGGAGTTTTGTGCTGGAGAGAACCACCCCCCAGCCCTGGCCCACCTCTCTTTTCTGCCTATCCCTGGCTTTATCCTGTAGTATGAAGGGACATTATTTATGTGCATGTGGAAATTCCACTTATTATATCCCAGCTTATTATATACCACCTTCAAAAGCTGCCTCTTGGCCACTTCTCAGACCTAGGAGTAAATACATCAATAATATGGTCTGCCCATGGAAAGATATACTCATGTAAGGGAACTCTCTGGCCCTAGAAGAGGTTCAGAGCTGTTTGGACTGGGAGTTCCAGGGTTAGGGTGCCTGAATCATGGTCTAGAAGAGGAGGAAGACATACCCTCGGTTTTGTGAGCAGAGCATAGCTGGAAGCAGAACATAGCTGGGGCAGAACATAGCTGGAAGAAGCTGGAGGAGGCCTTCTAAAGAATGGATTTTATAGAAGGGGATCTCTTTTTTGGGTCCAAGACCAGTACTGCTCCTAAATATCTCTTCAATCTGTCTGTTTCTCTCCATTTCTATACCACTGATATAGGTCAAGATCTCACCATCTGTTGCTGGGACTATTGCATTAATCCCCTGACTAGTCTTCCTAGATATACTCTTGCCTTCTCTAGTCTCTTCCCTACACTGCAACCAGAGTAATTTTCTGAAGCATAAATCAGATTATATCATTGGGCTAATAAAATCATTCATCTTCTCATTGCTTTTAGAATGAAAAACAAATATACTACTGTAGCTAAGATGACATACAAACCATCTACTCTCATATCTCATCTCACGTTGTGCTTCCCCTCAACTCTAGCTTTTCTCAGTTTCTTTCATGCTCTTTCTTTTCTCAAGCATTTGCACATTTTGTCCCCTGTGCCTGGAAGGCTATTTTCTTTCATCTTTCTTTATGCCCATTTTAAAAATTCTCAGTTTAAAACTCACATCCCTGGGAAAGCCCTCTCCGACTTCCAGGCACATGGTATTATTAAATAAATATGGCTTGAATCAAGAACACTGTTTTATCACTAAATATTTGGGTGGTCTACTGACTTTGTCAGTCATCTTAGATGAACTATTTCCCCATAGAAGTTTTGTAGCTTTTTACCAGAACAATACATTTCTTTGGGGTTTATAATATTAAAATGACCAATCTCGTCCTTAGCTTTGCCTGCAAATCCAAATAATTGCAAATTCTGCTTTTTTTTTTTTTCTGATTGCCAGCCTGCCTTTCTTTTCTTTCTTACTCCTACAGGAAATTTCATTGTCTTTTAAATTCAGGTCTAACTCTTTGCTTTCTGCATTTTGGTATTTTATCAAACATTTAGAAATTACACATATTCTTACCCTCCTTACTTCCCTCAGCCCTCTACCTACTCATTCCATTTCTTCAGGCAAAGTTCCTTCATAGGCAAAAATGAACCCAGAGAATGCAAATTTGAAGCTTTACAGTCTGTTGAGTTGTATAGTTACCTGAAGAGGTTAGAGCCCACACATCTTATTTATGGACAAGATTGCCCTTTAATTTAGAGCTTCTCCTCTGATACTTCTTTATCACCTCAGGAGTACTTTGTGTTCTACATGCACAGCACTCTACAATGTTACAGTGTAATTATCTTTCTATGGTTCTATCTTCCCTATTAAACTGTGAGCTTCAAGACCTAGGGAGGTCTTCAAGAACTTCAAAGTCAGGGACTGTATCTTATTAATCTCTTGTATCCTCATAGCCTAGGAAATGCGTGGCATTTAGTGAGCATTCAATACATTTTGAGCATTTAGTGAGCATTTGATACATTTCTTTCACATGAATGAAAGACTAGGTGGTACTACTTAAAATAATAAGCAATAAAATAAGTCTGAAACATTATTTTCAGAATTGTGCCCTGTCAGCAAGAACACTGGTGTTCCTAAATAAATAATGGGTTTGTTGATGCTAGGACAATGTTTGCTTTTAGATACCATGCTTCTCGATGTGCAATTTTTGCCAATTTTCCATGTAATAACAAAGAGAAATTTGAACTCATCAATAACAGCATTTGCCTTCAAGACATTAAATGCTGAGAGGCCAATTTATATAATTTTAATGAATGAATGAATATCTAATGTAAATATAAAAATTAAAATTGAAATAGTAATTGTATATATTTCATCTAATAATTTAAACTACACGTATTAAATATACTGCATATCTCACAACTGTGAATCAAAACTATTTTGGAAAGAAATTGCCATTGTCAACATCATACATTACTGAAATTACTTCTTTATGCTATTTGAATGCATAATTTTATAGCAACATATTATTATCAAATAGCTATTTTTGCAAACAGAAACTTCAAATCTATAAATACTATTCTAATAAAAGAATTTTGTTCTTTTCAATGTCCACATCACGAAAAACTAATTTTGAACAATTCATTACTCATATGTGCAATAATTATATTTAAAATCATTTTTAAAATATTTACATTGTATAGTTTATTATAATTAGGCTAGAGATGAATTTCTCTTTAAAAAAGATTAGGCCAATTATTTATTTGATATATTTCTTAAAAGTTACAAGTTTTTTTGGATCAAATAATTCATTTCTTGATGTTAACCCATATATAGATGCTTAAAAAGGTGACAAGAATTTCAAGACTTAAATTTCATGGCTCAGTTGGGTGGCCAGCCAGAGAAGTTTCAGCTAAAGTCCAGCACTGTAAGATTACAAAACATCTGATTAATTTTAAGCTTCAGAAAACATGAAGGAGAAAACAATTTTTATCCTTTAATGAAAACTTCCTAAATTTGATCCACTGACGTTTTAACATAAGAATATTTTAGCTACACAACCTTTGTTGTTTTACAAGAGGTTAAAAATAGTTCCATTTTGTACCTTTAAACTAATCTCCTTTTTAGGTAGTAAGTCTCTTGAATTATTTTTGAAAAAAAATATAGAATATGAAGAAACTAAGCACTATTAAACTCTCATCAGTGTATTAATTTCTGTTTGATGTCCATCTGTAGCTACTATTATGAGATAGGAGTTACTAGTATTAATTTCAATTTCTATATTTATAGACTATTTGTTGTTAACTTATACAAAGAATGGATAAACATGGATTTCAGGCATTAGCTATATTTTTCTTGGATTGGAAAAATGATAGAAAGATATGAGAAAGTGTCACTTTATTTCCATAATTTAGACAAGTTAAATGATCTTTTCATTTCTTAAAAATGTTAACCTGAATTGGACAGAGAGTAATGCCTGATGAGCCACTGGGCACCTTAGCAATGGACCAATTCTCAGATTTGTATCCCAATTTCCTAACTTGTTATATTCATTCTAACAGTCAGACCCTTTTCTCATGCTATGACTGTTTCATTGGGAATATGAAATCACAGAATGTTCAAGGTAGAAGGGTCCTTAAAGATGATTTAATTCAACTTGACCCATATAGCATAAAGATATAACCAGATCTGCGTGTTGAAGTTTGGAGCTAGAAATTGACATTGAGCTGAATTAAACTGCCTAGTAAAGAGTTGAGAAGTTTGAAGTAAATGGTTAGGAAATCTGAGAGAAGGTACATGTAATTTCTAGAGGCCCAGAGTAACATGAGGAAAGGTGGAAAAGGGACCCTCCTGCCATGGGAGCTTTGGAGAGAGAAGGACTTAAGAGATGGGACAAGCCAACAATGGTGATCTAGTGTGGTTTTCATAATGTGAACTTTCTTTTCTTTGTTTCCTATGAAATTTTCAGCAAAGAATTTTGGATTGCATTACAATTTTTTGTTTGCATTAGATGCCTATATAAGTTCATACAATTTGGACAATTTATTTTCTTATTTATTAATGGGAAATATATCTTCACAAGTGAACAAGAAATTAAATTGCTTACCATGTTTCAATTAGTTAGTTTGATGCTTAATGGTCTTTTACTTTTCTACCCTTCGTATATTTTAGAAAGCAGTCCAGAGCCTTCATGATAGGTAGGATCTACCCTACCTATCCACACATATGTCCATAGTATAGTAGGAAAAATGCTAAAAAGAGATTTTTTTGTTCTTGAATTTCTCTCCAAAAAGATCCAAATTTCCCTTATTTTAGAATGACTTTGGATTAAGTGTTTCTAGAAAGTCTCTATTAAAATACTGACGCTATTATCCGACATTGTTGTCACATTTTAATACATATGTTTCACTTTTTTTCTAAGAGAAGACAACCCAGAAGTAATAATCTATCACAGAAGGAGATGGCATAAAGGCTGGACCAAGAAGATGGACAGTTGGAAGGAAAGCTGGTTTGGATGACTTGGTGAGAAACTTCAGGAATTA
Source organism: Eschrichtius robustus (assembly GCF_028021215.1). NCBI lineage: Eukaryota > Metazoa > Chordata > Mammalia > Artiodactyla > Eschrichtiidae > Eschrichtius > Eschrichtius robustus. The sequence goes on along the minus strand of NC_090827.1, from coordinate 62,178,266 downwards.
AGAGTGTGGTAGGAGGGTGTAGGTTTAAGGTTATGATTAGCAGGGCAAGGAAGTAGGGGACTGGTCTCAAGAGAGATTTCATTTGCTTCAAAACTGTGCCTTTTCTATCCTGTCAAAATGAATGCAAAAATAAAGGACAAAAGGGATAAAGGCTCAGGTTTAATTCCCAGTTATATTTCAACTGAGGTATTTTTCTTCTCGTGTAAATGATCAGTACATTATTAATCTTTGCATATGAAGTAATCATCTTAACCACTCTCTCTTTAAACATTTTCCATAAAAAGAAACTAGAATCTGTAAGCCATATTTTTTAACTCTTGGTTTAAATATTTGCATTTACTCCCATGCCAGACTCCTTTGATGATTAACTAAATATGACTTTAAAAGCTTGAAGAACAGAATATTTAGAAATAACCAACAATTATGTAGTTTCATTTTTCTTTCAGTTTATAATGTACATGCAGAATTAATCGAAGAAAACTGTAGGTATCCTTACTTTGGGAACCCACAAAATGCAAATATTCAAGGGTTACTTATTAATTAAGATAAATTTTAAACAGATAGTGTTAAGAATTAAATATTTTAATTTCTCAACCATCTGCTAGTCTTTAAAAAGGATACACATATGGAAAACGCATTATTGATACTCTTAGTAAGATTCTTTCAGGTGTTTCAGTTTTATATTTGAAAATTATGCAACCTTCATTAAATATAGGAATATCAATTTTAGGTTTCTAGAATCATAATGAATTTGATTTTCCTTTAGTTTTCTATATTACTATTATAGTACAGTATAATATTAGAGTGCAAAGTAGGTGGAAAAACTAATATTATTCTCTTCATTTGTTAAATAAAAAAGTATGCACAAAGTATATGTGTGAATGCTAAAGGCCTGATTTTGTGAATTAGTCATACAATTATGTCCAATGATAAGGATTGTGTGTTTGATCAAGCCTTCCCAGAAGACTCATTTTAAGGAAAAGGCCAGGATTGAATACTGACTTCAAATAAAAGTGCCTACTTTTTCTTGAAGGCTAAAAGAAAAGTTGACTTAATTTACCCAAAAAGGAATTATTTTCTTATTTAGAAAATCAGCATAGTTTCCTTCTTTCTTTTACAGTATACAATTTCAGGCTTCAAAGAAATGGTTTTCTCCAATGGAAATAATTCCATAGGCAGATATTCATTTACTTCTGTTCAGCTATGGCCAGAAAGACAAGTCTGGCTCCCTTATTCGGACTCCCTTGAGCCATTAAAAAAACTCTTATCAGCTCTAGCTAGCTAGCTATCATCTGTATGTATATTACCTATCTCTCACCTATCTAAAAATCTATCACCTGTTTTTCTATTATCTCCTCTTCTGTGCTTGATTATTTAATTAGTACCCTGAAAATGAAATAAAATAAAATAAGATCATAGAAAGTGTATTTCTTTCACCATATGACTGAATAGGAAAAATAATTCTTCTCTTGAGTATTTACTAGTCTCTGAGTCTATATGTGCCATAGGGCAAAATGACTGACAGTTTTAATTGACTCGGTTATTTAATTAAATGAAATGACTGGCTTGGTACTGATTATTGTTCTGTAGTATCAGAGAGGGTCAATTTTCCCACTGATTGAAATGCATAGTTCATCTTTTAGAGCAAAAGGGCAGAGAGAGAATAGTCATTCAGAGGTAGAGATCAGAATCTTGGGTGGGGAGAGTAAGAAAGGAAGTTTGAAAAAACATTTTTAAAAAATTATCTTTGTTTTGCTTTGTTTTTAGACATGAAGTTAAATTTATTTTGAAATTTAAAATAACATTAAAAAAGAGCATGTGACTTCTGTTTTTATTAAAAGAGAGAAAGGAAAAAAGCGTGAAATAGGGATGGAAAGAATATGATGCCTGGTAAAGAAGATCTAGTATTCTTATAACCACTAAAGGTGTAATCAGGCTCAGCCTGTCCTGTGTATATTATGATGGCAAAGATCATCATTACTGCCATTGTGTCCATTTTCTTCCCCATGTCTATTTCATGAGAGATACCCACATTGCCTCTAAGTACTTTGCTCTAGGGCCTGAACCACATGTGGGCCAGAGCTGAGATGAAAATGTAGGACTTTTGAATAGCCATTTCAGTTATTATTGTTGCTATGGCTTTTCCTTAGTTCTCAAATGTGTGTGTGTATGTGTACATTTTTCATTATTTATCAATAAAAGTACAGTTTGAATTAGTAATAGATACAATTCAGAGCTTAGCTCTTTTAGTATATGTTATTTCCAAGCTAAGTTATTGGTTTGGTTAAATTTTTTCAAATACTGAAAACTCAAATGTTCAAATGGTAAATCACAGAGAACATGGTAATCATACAAATTGTTTAAACTCTTATGTAAAATTTGATAAGGTGTTTTACATAACTAATGAATTGACAAGGTCTTGTGGAGAAAACATTTCCAGATCGCAAACATACGCAACGGATTTAGTCAAACAATTTTTTTGGCAAGAATACTATGACTTTTGTAATCAGTTGTGAGCCAATAAAATACAAAGATGAGTCTAGTTAATAATCTACAATTATTGGCTAAAGAAGTATATTAGTGCTGATCTCCCTCTATTCATCCTACCTTTTCTCTTCTATCAACCCCACAAGGCTTTGGCACAATGAAGTGGGTGACTTTTATTTCCCTTATCTTTCTCTTCAGCTCTGCTTATTCCAGGGGTGTGTTTCGTCGAGATACACGTAAGAATTCTGTTTTTTTACTGTTCAACTTTTATTTTATTTTCCTAGTAAAAGAAGGTTTCAGTAAACCTTGAATCTTTAATGAAGTAAGTTTTCCTTTAGCATTTATTTTCTAGACTGTTACGATATTTTGTATCTGTGAACCCTTAAGAAGTTATCATATTTCTAACATCTTAGGTGAAACAAATAGTTTAGTAATTGTTATTTCCTATTGTACATGAGGGAACTTAGGCAGAGTGAATTAAACTTCACAGAATATAGTTGAAGATAGAATTCAAAACTCCAGATTCCCAAAGGTCTATCCACTGTACCTTAATTTATATAAAAAAATATAAAACCTGTGTTTTTAATCTTATAAGTAGAACTTGTATTTATATTTTTCATTTCAGACTGTCCTCTCAGTGGCTGTTAATAAACACTGCAAAGGCATTAGATCTTATCCAGGTTTGAATATAAAGCTATAAATATTTAATGATTTTTCAAATAGTAGCATTTGAGATTAAATAACTCTTCTGCTTAAATGCAGAATAAATAGTTCACCAGCATCCTAAGATTTTCTGCTGGGAGTCAGAGCCCAATATCTTGGAGCAAATGAATACCTAAATCAAGTGGAGAGAAACATAAAAAATAATATCTTAACCAGTTGTTTCTTTAGAATTTAAAGCAAATCTTTTTTTCCCCTCTTTTCCCCCCAGACAAGAGTGAGATCGCGCATCGGTTTAATGATTTGGGAGAAGAAAATTTCAAAGGCCTGTAAGTTAAAATATTTAAGAATGAAAATTTAACGTTTCTAATAATATTGGTTATAATTTTGAAGTCCTCGTATTCCACTGTCATCAGAGATTCTAGAACAGTACTGCCCAATAGGATTTTCTGCATTGATGCAAATATTCTATATCAGTGTAGTCCAATATAGTTGCCATTGGCCACATGTGGCTATTGAGTACTTTAAATATGACAAGTGCAGCTGTGGATCAAAAATTTAAACAGTATTTAATTTTAATTTATTTAAATATATATTGTCATTTATGGCTAATGGCAACTGTTTGGACAGTGTAGCCCTGGAACTCTTATATAACCTGCATGGTGGAAAGTTCCTTTCACAACTTGCTTACTAAATTCTTTTACCTAGCAAATAGTTCTGTGGTTTCTTGAGATGATTTTAATATATTTTAATCTAGTAAAAGTTGAGAAAATAGTTTATTTTTCAAGGTCTATCTCATTCTACAGCCTGATTAAATAAGATATGTGTGTGGTTCTTGTTTTTTGTTTTAAATAGTCAAAAGGCCTATGTAATGCCCCAGTCTTAACAATTAGGTCTATTTAGAATACATTTTGCTTGCTTGCTCTATGTGTATGCATCTACTGACATGCACACACATATTTTTATACATGGTGGAAATATAATCATCTTTGCTTAGAAAGCCACACATACCTGGTTAGGCCTCAGATAATAGCTGATGTGAACAGGCTTTCTGGATAATAGTAAGAAAGATGTGTAAAATATAGAATATATACAGACACACTATTTGTTTTCTAGCATAGCAACCTACTGTATATTAAAATTTTATTATGCTACATTTTTCTATGTCCTTCATTTCAGGGTGCTGATTGCCTTTTCTCAGTATCTTCAGCAGAGCCCGTTTGATGAGCATGTAAAATTAGTGAATGAAGTAACCGAGCTTGCAAAAGCATGCGTTGCTGATGAGTCAGCTGCAAATTGTGACAAGTCACTTGTAAGTATATTCTGATTTCAAATAGTATTTCTTCTTCCTTTACGTAATCTTGAATGTTTAAAAAGAAAACAAATACCACTTCAGTTTTCTCAATTATTACTAAATGACCGTATTTGTAAGCAACGCTCAAAAGTGGGTATAGCCACTGTTTCCTCAATGATAGATATATTCTAGTAAACCCACAATTTTAAAAACATTTCTTTGTTGAAACCACACACAAGAGTCATAGTGTTGGACTTGACCGGTGGCGCAGTGGTTAAGAATCTGCCTGCCAGTGCAGGGGACACGGGTTCGAGCCCTGGTCCGGGAAGATCCCACATGCCGCGGAGCAACTAAATCCGTGTGCCACAACTACTGAGCGTGCTCTCTAGAGCCCGTGAGCCACAACTACTGAGCCCGCGTGCCACAACTACTGAAGCCTACGTGCCTAGGACCCCTGCTGCATAACAAGAGAAGTCACTGCAATGAGAAGCCTGTGCACTGCAACGAAGAGTAGCCCCCGCTCACAGCAACTAGAGAAAGCCCACGTGCAGCAACGAAAACCCAACACAGCCAAAAATTAAAAAAAATTTAAAAAAAAAGAGTCACAGTGTTTTTAAATGGAAATTTTTTATTTGTAGAAGTTTCTTTTTAAAATTTTTTTGAAGTTAGATTTCTTTTCATAGAGGCTAATAATGATAGTATAGTTTTTATCTTCCGAAAGTACTCACCTGATCTCTGTGCTAACTTTGTTACCCGGGTAAAATAATAGTACAGCTATGTATTCCTCATTTTAGGGATATTCATATTTTTACATACAATAGAAAATCAGAACTTTGAACTTGTGATATTTTCAGATAGGTCTTTAATATAAGGATAGCTTTATGTTTCTCTCACCACTTGATCTATATATACCTTTCCGGGGACAAGGCAGTTTTTTATTTATCACTAAAGCCTTTCTTCCTCTTATTTTTCTCTATATGTACTTCTGCCTCAAGGCAGAATCAGTTCTTTAGCTACACACAATAATATTGCTCTAAATATGAATTTTTAAAATGTGTCTTTTTAAAAAAATTAATAAATTCTGTCTTGAGCAGCATATTTTCCCTAAAGTTATAATTACTTTCATAATAAAAATTAATGGGGACAGAAAGGATTCATTTAATGGAATATGCATTGAGGCAAATATTTCTAGAACAAAAAAATCTATATTTTAATACAATAACAACTAATGCATGGTAAATTATGTTACTCCTCAGTTTTGAATGGTATCTACTAAAAAGCTGAACCTCTCAAAAAGGAGCAGATCAAATGAGAAACTATATGAACACTTCCCTCCCTAATGTGAATTCACTTGCTACTTAGAGGATATTTTTCCTTGAGTTTTTATTATAATGATTGTTCTCCTAGCCTTTAGCCTCAGGTGGAAATAGGAGTTATGCTCATTCATTAAAGTCATTATCTTTTTGCCCTTCTGTTTTATCCACTATAAGTGATAGTGTGACAGTTAATTCTTATGGAAATCACACATAGATGGTGAAATCAAGGGAAGCTCTCTAAATCTGAGAAAAATGTGGATTTTTATATGATTTACTAACCAGGGCTTACCAAGATATTAATTCCTTATACTATTCTTTGGGTATAAGGAAAACAAAATTCTGCCCAGCAATTTGACGCCTGCTCTCTTTCACTTAGCACACTCTCTTTGGAGATAAACTGTGTGCAGTTGCATCCCTTCGTGAAACCTATGGTGAAATGGCCGACTGCTGTGCGAAACAAGAGCCTGAGAGAAATGAATGCTTCCTGAAACACAAAGATGATAATCCAGACCTCCCTAAGTTGAAACCAGACCCTGATACTTTGTGTGCCGAGTTTAAGGAAAACGAACAGAAGTTTTGGGGAAAGTAAGTAATCAGATTTTTAAGCTTCAAAATTAAAAATTATGGAATAGGTCAAGACTCATTATAACAATTACTATTATGAAAAATATTATCAACATTAAGACTTGAAGCTTTTGTTCTAATGACAATTTTCAAAGAAATAATATATGATACTACAAAACTCTATACGATGAAAAAGTCAATCAAAGATCTTTTGGAGTCCATCAAAACAGGATATGATCTGTATGAAAATACTGGAAGTTGACATGTATTAAAATATTATAAAGATATATATATTTAGTATTCTCAGAATTTATTTCATTTTAGTCAATAACATATCACTGATATTTAACTAATTTACGCATGTGTATATATTTATATGTATATATATGTATGAGTTTAACATTTTCACTGACTCAAAGAGTGACAAAGGCAAGTTCATCATGTGCAAATTGAGCTTAACTGGTAAATTAGATGTCTTTAGATTTTGGAGGTTCTGGGAGAATGTAGATTACAAATGTTCCTGCAATACTGTCTGCTATAGAAAAATGGCTGTCTGTTTTTTGTTTAAAACTTTAGATACCTATATGAAATTGGCAGAAGACACCCCTACTTTTATGCCCCAGAACTCCTTTACTATGCTCATCAATATAAAGGAGTTTTTGCAGAATGCTGCCAAGCTGCTGATAAAGGTGCCTGCCTGATACCAAAGGTATTCCCCAGAAGAAGAATAGAAGAACCGATTCATAATCAAATCTCAGTTTTGGGACATCTTCTGGTTAGATTTAGGAAACCTAAGCCTCCAATAGAAACTTCTTTACATGGTCAAAAAAGCCTTCCTCCATCTTTTCCCCCGCAAATATCTTTCACCTTTTTTGAAGGCCTATGTCTTCCACCTTACACCTTCTAAGATTTGCCTAAGTGGATCTGGTAGAGGGAATCTCTGTGTATGTGTCTAAATATCCTGCCTCTTTTAATAGTGCAAGTCGCTATAGTGAAATACGGAAAATCGTGTTTAAAATTACACAGCAAGGGAACACAGGTTTTGTTTCTCTTTTCATGAGACTTTTTTATTCGGAAGGGAATTTAAAGTAGGGGAGAATTTAACTGCATCTAGAAGCCTGGATTTATTCATTCATTCCATAAATATTTACACTGCATTCTCTTTTATAGGGAGTTTATTGATGTTATGAGAGATGGTGGAGGAGGCATTGAAATGGGTTATATGCAAAATTAAGTCAGCAAAGTTCTGTTCCCTGGGATATTAGTGTACTCTGTCCTTCCACTTTTCCTTTCCGTTCCCTTTTCCCTAGCAATGCCTCCATGCTGGTTCTTAACTACCTGGAGGTTTCCACTATGAGCAGACTAACTTTTCCTCTTCCTACAGAACAAAATAGTTATTTGCCAATAGTGATACTTGGGAATTTAGGGGTAAATTCTCTCTTTAAAATTCAATTTGGCATAGTCTCATCTGAGCTTATGAAGGGGTGGTCTGCGTAAAATTTTTCTTTTCTAATTTTTCCAAAATTGTTTCTTTTTGCAGATTGAGTCTGTGAGAGAACAAGTACTGGCTTCATCTGCCAGACAGAGACTCAAGTGTACCAGTATCCAAAAATTCGGAGAAAGAGCTCTAAAAGCATGGTATTTTAAACTTAGTTTGCATTTTTATAATGATGTAAATGATGATGGTTCAGTTGACAAGACTGTACACTTGCATGTCATTTTACACAGTGCTTTCACTTATATCTTTTTGGTTGTCTAAAAGGTAGAAATTTGACAGAGGTGAAAACCAGAGCATCAGTAACAATTTGTCATTATTTTTTTATCATATCTTTTCTAAGTAGTCAAAGAATCTAGAGGACTTTTTTGTTCTTCTAGGACAGGTGTCTAAACTCCCATGTATTTATAATGATTGTGATCTTAGTATAATGGTCCACTGTTTTTATAAAGCTGTAGTCAGGGTCTTTTATTTAATTTTATCTCCCCTCCACCCAGTTATCTGAAGTGTCTGCTTGTCTTTTTATGTTCTGATAATTAATTTCAGCCATCAGGTTTTCTTCTCATTTTCTTGTAGCACCAGTTCTGCGCTTAATGTCTTGTTTTTGCCTGGGCCTCTGTATTTATATTATTAGCTAGCTCTAGAAGCATCCTTCAGTATCTGAGCCAAGGAACTCCCCTTCTCCATCTCCCACACCCCTGCCACCAATCCCTCGCTTCTAGTCAACACGAACAGGAAATAAAATGAAAATAGATATTTTGCAAACTCTCTAGAAACTGGCACTTGAACTATCTTTGCCTGTCATCCCTACCATCTATACCACCAAAAGCAACCGAATCAATAAACGAAACAACCTTAACATGAAATGATACATAGTTAAACAGGCTATGATTGGTTTGGGGGAAGAAGTGTCTTTTATCAGATTTAGGCAACTCCGAAATGATTTGGGAAAGCTTGTGGATATTAGCCTTTTACATCTTGTCAGTGAGCTGAGAGATTATGCTGAATCAATTTCTTGGTAAAAATATGCTGAATCAAAACTCTCTAATTTTGTAGAAGTTATGAAATTTCTTTTCTCAGAGACCTTTGGAAGTCAGGAAGAATGTGTTTTAGTTAATCAAAAAAAGGATAACTGGAATTTGTATGGCACTTCCCAGTTCATAAAATGCTTTTTTTTTTTTTTATTATCTAATTTAATCCTCACAACAATCCTTTGGTTTAGCATGTTGTTGTGACTCTGTAGAGACTGAAGCTCAGAGAGGCTAAGTAACTTGCCTAGGGTCACACTGTTAATAAGCTATAAAGCCAGATCTGGAAGTCAGCTCTGGGCTCCATACCGGATGCCGCTCAGCATGTTGCCTTTTTTAGAATCCCTCTTTGATTTCTGCTTTCGTGAATTGCTGGACTTCTAACAACCATACACACTCCTACAATGGATAATTAGGCGCTAAGGAAACATTTTGTCCTAAGATAACAATTTGGTTCAATATGCATTAAAATAAGAACTAATAAATCTTACAAATTATTTCTCTCTGTTATTTTATCCTAAATTTTCTTGTTATACGTAATATTTTCCTAGTGCTTTCATATAAAATGTTGCCTGTTAATAATATTCTGATGGGAGAATTTTCTTCTTTAGGTCAGTAGCTCGCCTGAGCCAGAAATTTCCCAAGGCTGATTTTGCAGAGGTTTCCAAGATAGTGACAGATCTTACGAAAGTCCACAAGGAATGCTGCCATGGTGACCTGCTTGAATGTGCAGATGACAGGGTAAAGAATCCTCAGTATCCTTTTTGGTAACTTACTTACTTAAGTTGGTAGAATCAATTTGTTTAGCATCAGAACAACTGAGAATGGTTTGAGATAGTTTTCTATGCTCGAATCTGCTCAATACTAGCCTTGCCTTGAGGTTCTTTCCTTCTTTCTTTCTCTCTTCCTAACTTTCTTTCTCTCTTCCTTCCTTTCTTTCTTTCTTCCTATCTTTCTTTCTTTCTTTCTCTCTCTCTCTCTTTCTCTCTCTCTCTCCCTCCCTCCCTTCCTTCCTTCCTCCCTCCCTTTCTTTCTCTTTCTTCCTTCCTCCCTCCCTATCTTTTTCTTTCTTTCTTTCTTCCTTCCTTCCTTCCTTTCTCCTTCTTTCTTTCTTTCTTTCTCTCTCTCTTTCTTTCTCTTTCTTTCTTCCTTTCTTTCTTTCTTTCTTTCTTCCTTTCTCCTTTTCTTTCTTTCTTTCTCTTTCTCTCTTTCTCTCTTTCTTTCTTTCTTTCTTTCTTTCTTTCTTTCTTTCTTTCTTTCTTTCTTTCTTTCTCTTTCTTTCTTTCTTTCTTTCTTTCTTTCTTTCTTTCTTTCTTTCTTTCTTTCTTTCTTTTTCTTTCTTTCTTTCTTTCATCCTACTCAGTAAGTGATCTGATAAACTCATTCAGTAATGTGTAATCCCTTTCATTCATATTCTGAGAACAAAAGCTTAAAACTGAAGTAAGACAGTTACAAAGGTAGATTTCTAAGAAGATTTTTTAAGGAGGTGGGAGGAGTTGGAGAAAGGCTAGAATCTGAAGAGACCTTTGGAAATCATGTAATTTTTTGCTCTATATTCTCTCAACTGTCTGTGTTAAAAATACTAATATTTAGCATATCTCTTTTTCTCAAACTGAAAAATATGACCAAATACCAGAATCCTAATCTCTTAGGACACTTCCTGGAAAATTTAAGGCAGATATTTTACATGTGTAAGTAGGGTCTGTGACTATGATCTTGACTAATTTTTCAAAAATCTGTAACACTTTTTTTAGTTTTTCGGTTTCAAGATGCCTGCACTTAATTTGTGGGGAATATTTGGAAAAACAGTACTGAGTTTTAGTTTAAAATTTAAATGCTTTAACAGTAGAAATATAAAATTAATAAATAACTGATATGAGACCTTATTACTGACTAGTTTTTTTTCAAATCAAGTGGAAATGTTTTAGTAGTTCTATCTGTGTCTCTAGACTTAGCAGCACAGACTGAAAATATTCACAGAAGGCAGGTTGGTATATGTATGGTCTTAGAATACAATGAACTTGTTTTGCCAACATGGTAAAAGTCTAGGGAGGAAGCACAGCAATGCCAATTTACGTTGAACAGTTTCCATCAACTTGCTTGTAGGCGGATCTTGCCAAGTATATATGTGAAAATCAAGCTACAATCTCCGCTAAACTGAAGGAGTGCTGTGATAAGCCTCTGTTGGAAAAATCCCACTGCATTGCTGAGGTGGAAAAAGATGAGTTGCCTGAAAACCTGCCCCCAGTAGCTGCTGATTTTGCTGAAGATAAGGAAGTTTGCAAAAACTATAATGAAGCAAAAGATGTCTTCCTGGGCACGTAAGTGGATAAGGAATGATCTTTCATAGTTTTATATGGTCTCAGGATTTAGGAAATTATTCTAGGCTTTCCTTTGGAATTGCTACAGTCTTCATGTTGCCTACAATGTTTCTTTATTCTTTCTTCTCCCAGTCTTTAAACATTTTTGGAAAAAATTAATTTTAAAAATTGTCGTAAAATAATACATGCATATAGCAGATGCTCAATTAATAGAGAAGAGTACAAAGTAATAATAAAAGTTCATTTTTACACCCCCATTTCATTCCTTACTCCTTAGGAATATTTCTGGAAATACCTGTAGAAATATTTTGTGTATACATAAATTATATACATATTATCCATTCATGCATTCATTCAAAGAGTATTTCTTGAACTTATATATCTGTGAATATATGTAATACATCTTTATGTCTCTATATCTATCTATCTATCTATTGATATATCTGATGTCAGCAAAGAACTATAAAGAGAAGTAGAATGTTACCAGGTGCTTTATATTTGGTTAAAAAGACCAGAAATCTGGTAGCATGGCAAAGCAGCATTAAATGACAGCAATTAAATGACAAAATTGATAATTATATAAAGTCAGTAAGTGTAGTGATAAACTTTGCATTTTTATTGCTCAATTATAATAGTATTCTGTGCACTAAATACTATTTCATAAAATTATGTACTCATCAAAAATTTACTTATACAGAGAGGAAAAAAATTAAGAATATATCTCTATTTATCTATCAGAACCTTTTTGAGGTGTAGTCCGAATCAAACAAATTATGCCTAATAGTAACGGGTGTCATTCCTCAGACATTTAATATGTGCCAGACCGCATGTGTTTCACATAGATTATGTCATGTATTTCCCACAGTTCACCTTATGAGATAGGTACTATTATTATCCCCATTCCACAGAGGAAGAAACAAAGTCTTTATAGTTTTAATAAGTTGCCTAAGGTGATATAATAAAATAAGTGGCAGAGCCAGGATTTGATAGCTTTAACTCTGAACCCCCAAGTCCTTAGCCACTAAGCTTTACTGCATGGGGTTTAGTCAAATTCAGACCTTTAGGATATGAGTTACTTTTGTGGTTAATTATGGGGTTTTTTTTGATGTTTTATTTACTTATTTATTTGTCTGCACCGGGTCTTAGTTGCAGCATGCATGTGGGATCTAGTTCCCTGACCAGGGATGGAACCCGGGCCCCCTGCATTGGGAGTGCAGAGACTTAGCCACTGGACCACCAGGGAAGTCCCAATTATGTGGTTTTTCTTGCTCATTTGTCCAACTAAATCTATTTTATTGTCATCTTAATTAGGTTTTTGTATGAATATGCGAGAAGGCATCCTGAGTACTCTGTCTCATTGCTGTTGAGAATTGCCAAGGGATATGAAGCCACACTGGAGGATTGCTGCGCCAAAGATGATCCTCCTGCATGCTATGCCACAGTGGTAGGTTTCTGGAAGGAAAAAAAATATAGCTCTTTAACTGATGATTCTAATAACAGGAAAGAAAAATAACGCAAGAATGTTGCATAGTGCAATTTAGATTTTTTCTTAAGATGGTTTCAACTCTGTGCTTTTAAACATTATAGGAATAATAGCCTTAAATAGAAAGATCAAAGAGAGCAATCTCTAATTTCACAAAATCTTGACCATGCTTTTTCTCCTTTTTACACTCCTGAGAACAAAATAAATTTAAATGTTAAGAGATTTAACTTAGATATAAAGAAAGTTAACCTGATTCCAAGTTTTATTAAGTATCAAGAAGTAGTATCATAAGAAAGATTGTGAAATCTAGTACTTTAGAATATTTTCAAATCCTTTTTTGAGACAGATTAGGAATGGTTTTACAAGAAATTAAGTGCGGAGAGGAAATCTGTTTTGAGAATATTTAGCATATTTCGCTATGCTAAAATAGAATTTTATCATGTTTGAGATATTTAGCACTCCTAGCACATATAGTGGTGTGCAAATTTAAGAATCAGAGGAAAGTCATTTTTTCCTCTACGAAGAAACTGGTTATACGCCAAGTGCCACACAGGAACTGATGACCAAGGTAAAATCTCTTATCTCAGAAAGCTCAGGATCCAACTGGAGAGATGGCTTAATAATGATGATACTTACAATCATAGCCATCATTTATTGAGTTTTTACTATATTCCAGGCTATGTTTTAATTTCATTAGCTCAGGTGGTTTACAGAGCAGTTCTCTGAGGTGAGTACCATGTTCATCTCCATCTTAGAAATGAGGGTTCTAAAGCTTTGAGATGGGAAGTAAAGTTGCACAACTAGAACATGAGTCAGGTTGGCCTGGCTCAAACATCAGCAGTTGCACTCCAGAGTCTGAATGTTCTTAATCACTTATCTCATGTGGTCTCATCAAATAAACAGTTTGGACATATTATAATAGATTTGACATCAAAAATCTATTTACATGGCTTTGGGCAGAAAGGAGGAAGGATCTCACTCTGCCTAGAAGGATGAAAAACAACCTGCATCTGGTCCTCAGGGAGAATGTTGTAAACACAATTCTTGTATTTTTCAGTTCGAGAAACTTCAGCCTCTTGTGGATGAGCCTCAGAATTTAATTAAACAAAACTGTGAACTTTTTGAAAAACTTGGAGAGTATCTATTCCAAAATGCGTAAGTATTTTGGCTTATTGACTAAATTTTTCATGTTCATTTAGTAAATATTTAAGCCAATTTATAGACCACCTATCAGAACTTTTTTTAAAAAATAAATTTATTTATTTTATTTATTTATTTTTGGCTGCTTTGGGTCTTCCTTGCTGCACACGGGCTTTCTCTAGTTGCAGAGAGCAGGGGCTACTCTTTGTTGCGGTGCACGGGCTTCTCATTGTGGTGGCTTCTCTTGTTGCAGAGCACGGACTCTAGGCATGCAAGCTTCAGTAGTTGTGGCTTGCAGGCTCTAGAGCGCAGGCTCAGTAGTTGTGGCGCACGGGCTTTGTTGTTCCGCGGCGTGTGGGATCTCCCAGACCAGGGCTCGAACCCATGTCCCCTGCATTGGCAGGCGGATTCTTAACCACTGCACCACCAGGGAAGCCCTATCATAGAACTTTTAATCTTGAAAATAAAGTATCATTTCTAATCACTCTCCATCAAGAAAGACCAGAGAAAATGAAATAAAATAGTTGATGGGATGAAGAGGCCTATATTTGAGTGCAGTTTAAAAAATTGGGCTCTTAAGTCTGGGAGGAAAAATATCAAATCTTGGGATATAAGAACTGAGGATGCCATTTGAAAGTTAAGAAATAGTTTATGAGCAAACAAAATATAGCACTGCTTCACAGAGCAGAAAATAGTAGGTCTTCAGTAGCAGTAGCTCAGTAAGATGATGGATTAATGTCCCGATTAAATAGAGCCTTATCTGTGGAAGCTAAGACAGGAAGGGACACATCATTTAGTTATTTATTGTTCAGCTTACACATGTTAGCACTCTTCTACCTATAGGTGCTAGGAATAACAACAATGAACAAGACATAGTCTCTTCCCTTGAGTAGATTATGGTCATACATTGGCTTTCAATGGTGATTAGCATTCTTAGTAAATGATTATTACATGCTAGATACCACATCATGTTGGTCGCATACTTTGTTCCTTTTAATTTAATCCTTGCACCATCCCTTTTGAGTCAGGTATATTTCCTTCCATTTCATGGGTGAGAAAATTCATCCGTGTTTTTCAAATTTAGTACAGTGCTGTTGTATGTTAAGCTCTCAGTAGGTTTTATTGAAAGAAAGAAGCAATTAATAAATATTTTAATGTCACTGAATTACAATAAGTTAAGCCACTTTCCTAAGTTTAGCACAGGTGGATTCAAAGCTAGGCTTAATTAGCTCTTCAGGACAAGATCTTCTCCCACATTACCCCGCCAACCTGGAGATGATAATTTTATGAATGGAAAACCATCTTAGTGGATTTTGGCTAAGTGATCTCTGCTTGACCTGATGTGTTAGAAAAAGACAGTTTCTTGCCTGGCTGAAAACACATGGATTATGTTGTTATAGGCTCATAGTTCGTTACACCAAGAAAGTACCCCAAGTGTCAACTCCAACTCTCGTGGAGGTCTCAAGAAACCTAGGAAAAGTGGGCTCTAAGTGTTGTACGCATCCTGAATCAGAAAGAATGTCCTGTGCTGAAGACTATGTGAGTCCTTTAGAATATAATAAAGTTAATAATGATGAATTTTTGCTTTTAGATATTGACAAAGCTAACTTTCAGAAGCAAGGGTGGGCTAATGTGTGTGTGTGTGTGTTTTGTGTATATGGTAATGGCAGCCAGGATTTGGTCACCTGTATTATCCTGACCATCAGAAAGAGGTTTTAGATAAGATTCCAAAAATGATAAATTGTTTTGAAAAAATTCTGTGAATTTTTAATGTTCCATCCTGGGATTTTCTGAATTTTTACTTTCTTTGGATCTTTACTGTATCAGTATAAGACTATTTCTTCCCTACTCCAAGACATGTATCAGGATTCACCTCAACTTATTTAATCAATTATTTTCTCAATAAATTATTCTTAAAGTGTAGACATATTTAATTAAAAGAGAAGACTTTTCCAAGTCCCTTATTACTTGTAGTTCTAAAAATAAGCAAATCGTTGCCTCAAATCAACCTAGGATTCAATGTTGCTAGTTAAAATATAACATTTGTTTTGGTCCTTTGGAAGGTAGGAGTTCATGGAAAACTTTTCATTATGCTTCCTTTGAACTTCTGCTCTCCTGCCTGATTTTAGCTGTCCTTGGTCCTGAACCGGTTGTGCGTGTTGCACGAGAAGACACCAGTGAGCGAAAGAGTTACCAAATGCTGCACGGAGTCCTTGGTGAACAGACGGCCATGCTTTTCTGCTCTGACAGTCGATGAAACATATGAACCCAAAGCTTTTGATGAGAAAACATTCACCTTCCATGCAGATTTATGCACACTTCCCGAGAATGAGAAACAAATCAAGAAACAAATGTGAGGAGTACTTCATTACTGCATGTGTTTGTAGTCTTGATAGTGAGAATTGTAAATTAAAATGAGCAACTTTTCCTTAAGTAGTGATTATATACCTTAAGTACTTAAGTATTGACCTTATGAAGCAGATAAAAGTGTCAAGAATAAAATGCATAGCATTTTGTTTTCTTAGCAAAAGAAAAAAAAAAACAGTACCATTCAGAATAATCTTGTGGATAAAAGCTGCAGTAGAATAACAGCTTAGGCTAGGTCCAGTAGAAAAAACTGAACTGATACATTTTTGCAGATAGCAAATTAGTTAGTAGAAATCATATGAAAATTTAATTCTAGGCATGAATGGTTATTTTCAGTTTGTTCTATGGCAACGCACAGACAAGGCAACCCCTCAAGATCTGACTTTTGAGAATGGAACTTGGATTAAAAATATCTGGGATTTTGAGTTCTGAGGCATGACTCCCTGTTGCTGTCACAAGGGGTTATAATTGCATGAAATTTAGCAACATAAATTTGCTATTATCTCTGGTGGATTCTGATCATGGACATAGACTTAAAAGTAATATTGCAAAACCTGTCATGCCCATGTGACTCTTTCTCTAGCACTATTGTCTCTGTAGATGTCAGTGAAAGAGAACCACCCACTCCCATGAATTGGATAGTTTTATTTCCTATGGCCGCTCCACTATTAACTTTGAATGGGGCAAATTACAAAAGCCAAATATAAAGATTTTCAGATTAGAAACTTTTTAAATGGAGCCCAAGATAAGTAAGTTTTTCAGGATCATTTTTAACTCTTCAATTTTTAAAATTCCATATGGCATAACTTCCAAAATCTGAATAACATATAAATGCAATGACATCATCCTTTCCAGTGATTTACTGAAGAATGATTTGTTGAGATTTACTGACACTACAAATGTTGAGCAATTTACATTGATTACTTAATTTGATCCTGCCACTGACCCTGCGAAGGTGGATTTTATTATCCTCATTATGCAAATGAGAATATTGAAGCTTATAATGGTAAGCCTGGGCCTCAGGTCCAGAGTTGTCTGGCTCTAAGACTTGGAATCTTAAGTAGCAGTGCTACCATTTTTACCATCTCCATTTTTCTGTAGTGAGTAAACATTTTTTTCCGTTTTTTTTGTTTGTTTGTTTTTTGTTTTCATTCAAATGCAGTGCACTTGTTGAGCTGGTGAAACACAAACCCAAGGTAACAGAGGAACAACTGAAAACTGTTATGGGGAATTTTGCAGCTTTTGTAGACAAGTGCTGTGCAGCTGATGTCAAAGAGACCTGCTTTGCTCTGGAGGTACTGGAGTTGTTTGTCTTCATTTTCATATGTCTAATTTCCTTTGCTGTTGCATTTGATCAAGCTAGGGGTTAGTGGTTGAAGTATCTGAAAGACATTATGTGCAGGTAGAACAGGAATCTTATTCTTCATACAATTGTCTTACCAAATGACTGAAATAGCTCTTTTTTCTTTTAAATCTCCTGCTGCACTGTAGTTTATTACTAAGTGTTTGTAATGTTTGTTCTGTTTCCAAAGTTGTGATGTTTATGAATATAGATAGAACTATTTCTAAAGCCTGAGATCTTTTGGTAGAGACATCATCAAACCAAAACATTAATTTATTTAAACATTTTCTTGAAAATGCTGGTTTGTGATTTGGTTGAATCTGAATGTTTATTTTACAGGTTAGTGGGGAAATTTATATTTAGATGTCTGAATCATTTAATATTCCCCCTATGACTTGACAGTAATTTTTTTATTCCTTTGGGGACAATGATGCTGGTGAGCTTCCTTCTAGAGATTCTAGTACTAAACTGTTATTAAGGGATGTGATGTACATAAAACTACTTTGTAATCCCCAATGGCTGTATAAATGTTAATTTTTTATCCTAATAGTGGTGCTAATATTTTCCCCACATCTGTCATTTCTTTGTATTTAGGGTCCAAAACTTGTTGCTTCAACTCGAGAAGCCATAGCCTAAAAAGAACACAACCACAAGCATCTCAGGTAACTACACTTTAGATTTTTTTAAAAAACTAATTTTAATAGTTATTATTAAAATAGCAAAGATCAACTGACCAGTGCTAACCACTGTCCTAAACTCATTATATATATTAACTTCTTTACTTCTCAAAATAGTTGCCTGAGTTGAGTACCATCATTATTCCCATTTTGCAGATGAGAAAATGAAGGCATAGATCAAGAAATAGGTTAAGTAATTCACCCAAGGACTACCCAACCAGTGAGAGGCGGAGCCAAAGTTAAAAATTCAAACCAGGGCTTGAGATTTAACCACTGGCCTATTCTGACCCAATGTGACACAGAAGACAGAGTCATTCTACTAAGTACTGGCTCAGCAGTGGGAAACTTTAGGCAATAGGCTGGACCATATGAAAGCGCATTTTTTGTATGTACAAAAACAGTTTAATATCAATGATTTCACATGGTTCAACCATATAGCTCAAAAACAAATTCATTTCATTGGAGAATATGATAGGTCTACCTTATGTGAACTTTTATTACAAGTAAATAATTTGCTACTAAGTTTCCAATGTGTCAACATGCTGAGCTTTAAGAGAATTTCTCTTCTTATGACAAAAAGGCCCGCTTTAAAATTTAAATGTTTGAACATAAACATTTTTTACCCATTTTGGTATAGTATTTTGGGGGAAATTATAATAAAAAATAGAATGAACTTCCTTTTTGAAACAATTTGTCCAACTATTTTTTAGCATGAATTATTTTCATATTTTTCAAACTGTGATGTTTATTCCACTATTAGATTTTAACTTGCTCTTTGCCTATATGGTAATACCTTCATATTGTGCATTCAGGAAAGGAACCAACGTCATATCTTTGCAAATTTGGGCATTTCAAAATGTGATTTGTTTTAGTCCTAAATGGCAAGATTTTCTTCCTAGAGGTCTAACTTTGAGACGACAACTTTTTTGTTTGTAATTAACTTAGGTAAGAAGTAGGTGTTGGGAATTCCCTGGCAGTCCAGGGTTAGGACTCCACGCTTCCACTGCAGGGGACACGAGTTTGATTCCTGGTCCAGGAACTAAGATCCCGCAAGCCGCACTGCGTGGTGCGGCCAAAAAAAAAAAAAAAAAAGTAGGAGTTAAGTAAATGACCCTGAGAGTTAATGATGAAAATCCTGTGTGACGAAGAGAGGACTTTACAATCCTTATAGCTGTGTCCTCTCCCCTAGCCCAACAGAAGAATTCAGCTGCCATGAATCTAGGACAGGCTTGAATTGTTTTCATCGGTGGAAATTGCGGAAAGGCAATCTAAGCAATTTGGCATTCATTTGAATAGACTTGAAAAAACACATGCCATTTTATAAACAGTAATTATATTTATCTTTTTGTTTTTCAGCCTACCCTGAGAGTAAGAGGAAAAAAAGAGAAATGAAAACTCAGAGCTTATTCATCTGTTTTTCTTTTGTGTTGGTGTTAACCAACACCCTGTCTTAAGAACACAAATTTCTTTATTTTGCCTCTTTTCTCTGTGCTACAATTAATAAAAAAAATGAAAAGAATCTAACATAATTGTCCATGACTGTTATTTTTCAAAGATGTGTTGCCATCCTGAAAATTTTGTAGGTGCTATGAAAGTTCCACTGTTCTCTCCCCATTTCAGTGGAGGACTTCTAGTTCCTTATGGGTTAATTATGTAAAAGAAACATTAATACTGTTCTGAGTTATGGATTATAAGCATTCAATGTAATATTTTGACATTATGATAATTCTGGATAAAAGAATAGAAACTGTGGTATAGGTAAGGCATACAAAACATGGCTTCTTCTTACTACTAAGACTCAACAATAAAGGTGGGGGACCAAAAAGATAGAGAGGATTGTAAGGATACAGTAGTCCTCCCTTATCTGCAGGGTATAAGTCCCAGGACTCCCAGTGGATGCCTGAAACTGCAGAGAGCACCAAATCTTATATATACTATGTTTTTTTCCTGTACATACCTACCTATGATAAAGCTTAATTTATAAATTAGGCACAATAAGAGATTGACAACAACTAATAATAAGATAGAACAATGATTACAATATACTGTAATAAAAGTTATGTGAATGTGGTGTCACTCTCTCAAAATACCTTATCGTACAATTTTAATGCCTTTTCCATCTTAACTGAGCACTTATCACGCACTGTGGCCATAACTTTTGCAGTTTGCAGTGTGAGAGCAAGACTAGCATGAATATCTTTTTCCTTCGTCACAATTTCACAGATAAAAGATACGTCCTTAACATAGATCTTAATACCCTCGGTATACAATTCTTTTTCTTTCCATATTAAGTTGAGAATTTTCACCTTTTCACTTAAAAGGAGCACTTTATGGCTTCTCTTTGGCAGATGTAAATCGCCAGCATCACTACCCTTGTACTTTGGGACGATTATTAAGTAAAATAAGGGCGACTTGAACACAAGCACTGTGATCCCATGACAGTTGACCTGATAACTGAGAGGGTTACTAAGTGACTAACAGGTGAGATATGCTGGACAAAGAGATAATTCATGTCCAGGGCAGACAGCACGAGATCCCATCATGCTATTTGGAACAGTGTGCAATTTAAAACTTATGAATTATTTATTTCTGGAATTTTCTATTTAAAGTTTTCGGACCGTGTTGACCTGAGTAACTGAAATGGCAGAAAGTGAAGCCATGGATAAGGGGTACTAAAGTAGTTAACTGAATTAGAAAAAAAAAAATGATCCTAGAAGAAATTTAAGACAGTTTAGGATGACAATACAAGAAGAATGTAAGAAGTTTAACAAGTTTGGAGAAGCATTATTGGAAGAGAGGATTAAGAGGTCTGGACAAAGGTACACTAATGAATAATTAAGATATCTTGAACTGAGGAAGTGCAACAGTTAGAAGGTGAAATTTTCTTATAAAAAATTAAGATGTTATACTCAATACTGAGCCTATTTTCCCTGTTCCTAGAGCTTGCCACTGATATTAGATCATTGTCTATCAATTACATACTTAAAAATCATTTATAACCTTATTGGCGTGTGTATTTTTTAAATTTTTATAAAGTTGGTTTCATACTGTACATGCTATTCACAACTTGCTTATTTTGTCCCTAATAATAATGCTTTACAGTTTTAAGTATGATGCTTACAAAGATTTTTGTACCAAGTTAAAAAAGGCTCCACACTCCCTCCCTATCGGCCCTCAACCCCTGTTTTGACCTGATGTTGACTGTATCAAATGTTTTTCATATTTGTTGCTATCATCAAAAAGCTCAAAGAGAGCCTTTAAGGGGAGAAATGGAGATGGTGGGCTCATGGAAAGTCCTGGAGTCAGACCTAGAAAATTTTGATTAAGACATTTCCACAGAACTGGATCCACGTGGGACCAGGATCTACATGCCCTGTCTGGATGGCATTGCAGCCCAGGGACTGAAAGGGGACTTGAAATTTTTGGAGAAAGACTCTCCAGAATGCATAACTCCAAGAGCCTGGCTTCCCCGCTGCACACAGGGTCAATCAGATTCCTGAGGGGAATTCAGACACTTGAGTCTAAGAGTGATCCAGGCGCCCAAGGCCCTCTCTGGTTCTGAGAGGCTGGCCTGGCAAGCGCAATTTCCAGTCAAAATATCATTTGCCAACGTTACTTAAGTCAACTCCATTCCCCCTCTACCCACTTAAGTAAGGTTATGACTGATGAGTTTTGTGTGACTCACATTGGACACAAGAGGAGTTTAGGGTCTGGGCTGTTAACTGACCCTTAGGCTTGAGCTGCATGTGTGGTCCCATCCAGCAGCTCTTTGTTGTTTGTGTCCGATAGGGCAGCCTCTGTTTACAGTACACAAAGGTGGCAGGGGTCTGGCAGGTGTCCTTTATTCAATGTGCTCCCAGATGCTGGCAGCCAGGGTGGTCACTCCAATTCCTCCACAATCTCCACATAAAGCCTCATATAGTCTTTAGGCGTGGATATATCTATCTCTTCCAAGGACTTTGGAGATCATTCCTCCGTAATGCCCCTGGACCCTGCCAGTCAACATCCTCTCTTGCCTTCATCACTGTGGTTACATTGTGCTCCTCTGGGTTGGTCTTGAGCCCTGCCAAACACCCCTTGCAAGAATAGGGTCACTCTTCTTGCTTCACCCCAGGTCTCTCACCCATCCTCCCAGTTGGTGGTTGTGTGTGGACGCCAGGAGTGCAGTTAACATTGAAAGAGATCACATTCTAAAAATGCAGTGATTATGATCTAAGAGTTCAGGAGAAAACATGGTTGGAAGATGTGTTGATCTATATGTATGCTAAGAAAGTTGTAATGGTGAGTTTAAGATAACCAGAGACCTGCATTGGTGGTTATCGTCAGTGAAGCACAATAATAACATTTAAGAGAGTCATTGGAAGCCAGAATTCATGGTGATATGCTGGATGCTAAATCATCATGAATAATGATGTAACCAGATTAAATTAAATAAATGAATTGAGAACTATAGTGGCAAGAGGATTTATTTGTTTCAATGCAAATAAGCTCCAAGGAGCCATCACATCATGAGAAATAGCAACATTTCTACCTTTTTTGTTAAGATGGTAGATATAGAATTAGCCAGGAAGGAGATGCATTTGACAATACAGAAGATAGTACCAAAACAGAGGTGGTACCTGGACCTGAACGGGAAGATATGGTGCCAGGACATTAGGAAGAATCTTCATGTTCACTGAGCAGACAATGAGGAAGTATGTAATTATCACTTCTCTACTGATTATTCTAAATCTTAATTGATAAATTACTTCACATAGGCCCATGCTGGTGCTGCATAAATCCAGAGGACATCATTACTGTAGAATAAAGTGTGAAGGGTGCCTTCCGGAGTTGAACAACATGAGCTCAGTTATTTTTATTACTATTGCTAATATTTTAGAGATTTGGTGTATGAAGGGGCAGCTGAGAGTGTGATAAGACTGCTGTTTTATAACTGATGTGTTGGATATATGGGAATTACACATGAATCACATCATTTCTACCTTACCGTCTCATCTAACAACTCTCTTTGCTCCTCTTAGTCACTTTATAAAGTGACTCACTATCGTTTCAATATTTTTTTCACCTTTCCTTTGATACTCTAATCAGTTTCCACTTCATACTATTCATGAACACACCATGCTTTTTCATGCATGCTTTTCCCTTCTACCTGGTATGTCTTTCTCTCTCTTGTTTATTCTCTTAATTCAACTCAAAAGTCACCTTCTCTGAGGAAATTTCCCTGCATAGAGTTAGTTATTTCCTTCTCTGATGCCCCATTCATTCTTTGAACTTGATTTATTACAGGATTTATATTTTATTATAATTATGGTAGATTTTATAACCATTTTAAATATGTGAAATCTGAGTCCTAGAGCTGGAATTTAAACACACATGGTTCTGACTCCTGGGAGCAGGTCCATTTAATAGTATCAATTCATTTATATGTCTCTCTCTTCAACTAGATATTGTTTCTCACCAGAGGGGACCATGAATTAGAAGTCTATGCATCTCATTTGGCACTAAGCATAACCTGATATATAATGGATAGTCAATAAAAATTACATGAATAAATTGCTATGGGGTGTAAATATTCTAAACTACAAATCACAGAATCCTGACTTACAACAATTTCCTGGGCTTCCAAAATAGTAGATATAGTAAATTGAACTTTATGTTAATTTGAATCATGCAAGTTTATGTTTTAAGATAATAATAATGATACATTTTATTTGTAAAATATTAAATAATGAAAATTCCCTCAAATTAAAATAATCAAGAGTTGCATATTTAGACCTGATAGACCTGGCAATGTTCCATATGATGGTGTCACTTTTGCATCAGTCCAACTAATCCAAAAGTATCCAAATTATCTCTCTTATGTGAGTAACTGCTGAATAAATACATGAATATTTGCATGACACCAAAGAAAGTGCTTTAGCACTTTGAGATCTATCTTTTGGGAAGGGTAAGACCTTTTTCTGACTAATGAAAAATTTTATATCCATAAAATGTTACATATGATGGTTGATATATGTGGATTAATAACCATTTTTTTCCATTTTATTTAATTCATGTGAAACTTGTGTAATTTCTTCAGCACTAGACTATAAGCAATTACTTGGACAATTTCTGAAAAATGCTGCATCAAATGAACAGATCACTTTTAGAATATTTATTCTTTATCTCCTTGCAGGTCTTACTCAGTTCAGTTTGTTGCAAATTTCTTCATTCATTCAGTTGATACCTAGACTCTAGGAACTGGTTCCCTAAAAAAGCTGAACTTAAGAATCTCAAGAGAAGAATTGAATTAAGGAGCACTATTCCTGGAGAATAAGGAGTAGGACCACTGAGGGTGTTGTAAGTGACAGAGAGAGGAAGTCCATCCTGTTTGGGTGGGCTGAATCCTCACCCACCTCAGATGGAATAATTCGGTTGGTGATTTGAGAAGCCACACAGTTGAGTATCAGGAGTCACAAACATCTTCCAGTGATGGAAGGGGGCATCAACAAGGCAGATGAACACCCTAAAGTTTCAGATAAGTTTAGCCCATGTTATTGGGCTCAGCTCTAGGGCACTGAGGCAGAAGTTATAAGGGAGCAGAGTGCAGAGTTAGCTCCAGCAGCTGGTAAGAAGAATGTGTGCCCAAACTAAGAACGCCTCTGCACTGTGGGAAAGATACTTCCTTGATTTCTTTTTTATTGTAAATTGCAACAAGGAAAAAAAAATGTAGAACTCCGCAGCCATATTCAGATATTCACTCCACTGCTTCTTCCCAGTGCTGAAGGATTGGCTCTTCTACGTTCAGAACCATCTTGGATGAGAGAGCTGGCCTCCCTAACTTTGTGACGGGGTGAACGACAGATGCATTGCTTGAGGTAAAACTGATTCAGTGCAAGAACGATTATGAGGTATTGAGGATGGGAATGGAGATGTGCTCTGACCCATTTTATTACCTTTCTCATGACAGAAATTGTGAGGCCACAGTACAATCCACTCACAAATTTCTTTCCTCCCACGGAATACTGGAGAGCACATATGTTCTCATTCTTTTTCAGGAACATCAAAAGCAAGCCACATTTCTCTAAATAAACAGAACCTGTTTAGAATGAGGTAGTTTATGTTCTGGGGTGCACTGTGATTGGCTTAAGAACAATAGATAATAATTCTTTTTTTTAATTCTATATATTTCTCATGAAAATAATGCATGTTTACAGGTGTGCGAGTGTGTGTATGAGTGTGTGTGTATGTGTGTGTGTGCTTTAGACAGCTTGGGCTGCCATAACAAAATACCATAGACTAGGTGGCTTAAACAACAGAAATTTATTTTTCTCATAGTTCTGGATGCTGGAAAGTCCAAGATAAGTATCTAGTAGGGTTCAGTTTCAGGTGAGTGTTCACTAGGTGGCTTGCAGATGGCCACCTTCTCACTGTGTCCTCACAGGCGAGAGAGAGAGAGAGAGAGAGAACACAAATGCAAGAGTGCTCTCTGGTGTCTCTTCTTATAAGGACACTAATTCCATCCTGGGGCCCTTGCTCATGACCTCATCTATGCCTAATTACTTGCCAAAGGCCCAGTCTCCAAATACCATCACACTGGGGTTAGGCCTCCAACATATGAGTTTTGAAAGGACACAAACATTCAGTCCATAAGTGTGTGTGAAACCTCTGGACCATGTAGGGGATTTTTCTGAATCTCCTATGATGATCAGCCATCTCTCCACCTTGCTAAGGAAAGGGAGTGTCCGGCAGTTATGCTGATGATGGCATAAGGCCAGAGAACCCCTTTGTTATTTCTCATATTCTGCCTTGGCTATAGCACCTGGGAAGAGGGGAGTCGTAAGTATTTCCTCATCAGAGAAAGTATATGTCATTACAACAAAGTATTTAGAAAGTGCTTTTTTTTTCTGTGTAATTTATTGTTCTAGGACTTTTGGGAGATGCTCTCAAAGTATGTCTCCCTGAAATAGTCTATAATCTATTTGGGTATGTGGACCAGTTCTGCTGTTTTAAGGACCCATGCTTAGGCCAGCAGGAGCAGTCCACCCATATAAGGAGAGATGATGTAAACAGAACATAGATTTTTGTGACATTTATTTATGATTGGCCCCTGACTTACTTTGCTGTATCTCTGCTTGACCTATATTGATGTTTTACTTCACCTTGTCAACTTTGAGGCACTCGGTCCTTTCAAGTTTGGCAGGCAGATTGTTGTCTTCTCTGACTCTGATCCCTCTCATTTTGTTCCTGGTGTGGATGAGAGGAAAAAATGCCTCCCCCCGCCCAAAGAGGCAAAATCCCTTTGATGAAGGAAAACTGTTCCCTTTCTCTTTCTCTCTCTTCCTCTTCCTTCCTCCCTCCCTCCCTCCCTTCCTTCCTTCTTTCCTTCCTTCCTTCCTTTGCAAAATACGTCGATAAATTTTGGAGGCTAGCAAATGTAAAAAGTGGCTTCTGCCCTGGAGTATGATTTAGATAGGCTCACATTAAACAAAGGGAGAGATGGTTTTCTCTGCCTGAAAACAGTAATAGGAAGAGGAGTGGAGGGGCTGAGGCCAGCTGAGAAAAGATAAGAAAGGAGGAGGGAAGAGAAACCAGGAAAGGAAGGGGTTGGTCAGCACTCTACATGAGATGTCAGGTGGTGTTGCTACAACCTGAGAAGGACTTTTCATGTTTGATTTCAAATATCTGGATACACACTTGTGTTGGGGGGTTCTTTACAAAAGTGACTGAGGGGTATCCAACATAAGGTTCAGGATAAGAGATAGCATATATAGGAGAGAAGATAAAGCACAGGTAAAGAGAACCCAGCAGGCCAAGAAAATAAGAGCTAGAGGTGTCAAGGATAAATGCAAGTAGTCCTTCCCTACTCCTTAATTCTTAGAAATCTGGAGAGGGTGGTGGTGGTAATTCTGGTGGCTTTCCGTAGGTGGCATCAGCATTGGGCTAAATGTAATTAGATCTTAAGTGACAAGAAGACTCTATTGGACTGGAGGACTTTGGAAACGTTCTTCCTGCTAGAATTTGGCTTATATGTGCTCTATGGCGTGTGTTTTTAAGTGTTATGGCTTGCAAGCAAACTCATCATCTCCCATGAGGATCACCTAACCGTGATCCTAGGTACTGTCCTCTTCTCATATCTATCTCAGGGCCTCTAGACCCTGACTATCAGAGAAAATATGAATGTAAACATTTCAGTAGTGATCTCTGGTTAGAAGGGTATGAGAGATGTGTCATTCATATATGTCAAATGAGTGAGTGAGGACAGTGAGTGCATGAATCCTGACTGCAAACATCTGATTCAGTGCCACTCAATTTCTAATTATAAAGGTTCTGCTTTGTGCCAGACATTGTGCTAGGCACTGCAGGAGTCGTGAAGGCGAGTCCTTGAATCCAAGAAGTCAACTATTTAGGAAGAACTGCCTAAGCTTGCAAATGACTGTGATGTAAGTTCAAATGAGAAGTACCAAGAGAAAAAAATCTAAAAGGTGTTATAGGTCGCCAAAAGTGAGAGCGTTCTTCTCTAGTTAGGGAGTAATCAGAGATACAGTCATGGAAAATTATTTGATATAGACCTTAAAGGATGGATAAAATTTTTACAAGCATTGTTGAGGAAGGGGAAGAGAGATTAACCACTGTCCTCCTCCCCACCAAACTTTCAAACAACCAATCACTCAACCCAACAAAGAACAAAATAGAGCCCAGAAGGAATAAGGAGTCCAGTATCGTCTGAAGAGAAAGCATTTTCTAGCAACCACATGTATAGCTTAATTGCTTTGAAGAAAAGTACCTCTAATATTTAACACTAATAACAATGCTAACATGATAATAAAAATTATTATCTTTTAAAAATGTCTGTTAGGTATCAAATGGTTTAAATACATTATTCCATCTATACACAAAAATCTTCAGGTGAATATTATCATTTTCATTATATACTTGAGAAAATTAAGAATCAAAGAGATTAAATTATTTGCCCAAAGTCATATGGCTAACAATTGTTACAGCCAAGATTAGCATCTGCCTGATACAAAAGTCCAGTTTACCATGCTAAGCTGTTTCTGAGCAGTTTCATAGATTTATTAAAAAGTAAACAATCAGAATTAGAGCAATGGAAACACATTTTTTTTAAACATCTTTATCGGAGTATAATTGCTTTACAATGGTGTGTTAGTTTCTGCTTTATAACAACGTGAATCAGCTATACATATACATATGTTCCCATATCTCTTCCCTCTTGCGTCTCCCTCCCTCCCACCACCCTCCCTATCCCACCCCTCTAGGTGGTCACAGAGAGTCTGTCATACAGAGTGAAGTAAGTCAGAAAGGGAAACACATTTGATGTAAACTGTGCACTTTGGACAACACTTTGAGCAATGACACGTATATATCATGGGTTGTTTGCAGTTAGGAGACAAACTCTGGTTCACAACTCCTCTTTATTGCTTGTCTTTTAAAATTGGATGTTCCTCAGGGTACCACTTTCCACTACCATCTCTCTTTCTCATCCCATCACGTGGCTATAATAACTATCTAAAAGCTGATGATTCCTGAATCTCCATCTCCAGCTTTGATCTTGTTGCAGAGGTTAAGAAGTACTATTCAACTGCCCATCAGCTTCTCTAGTGGAGGTCTTACTTCAAACTTGCAAACCATGGTGTTTTGCTTAATAATTACACTAAGTTAACAGGCATAAACCAGAGTGAACTGGTGACTCTGTCTTAAGCTTCGATATATGCAAAACTGAACACACATTCAATAAGTAAGTCCTTTTGATTTTAACTCATTCATATCACTTACATTCATCCACAACTCTCATTCCTATTAGCACTACCCTCATCCAGGGCACTTATTGGACCATATTATTATAAAAACTTCCTAACAGTTCTCCTTATCACAATCTTGTCTCCTTCTATAACAAAGAGATGGTTTCAAAGCACAAATGTGATTTTTATTAGCTCCCTTTTGTAGTCTCCGTTATTTTAAGATGAAGTGTAAACTTGATTTAAAAGGTCTTTGAGATGTGGCCCTGCTCACTTTGCCAGAAATTCCCTTTATAGAGTAAGTTTCCTCATCTTTAAACTTTGTATCTAATTGCAGTTGCATTTCTTCCAGTTCCTTAAATACACTGTGCTGGCCCTCACTAGTGGGCCTTTCCACGGCTTTCTAAATTTGCTTTGGACACTTCCCTCCCTCTTTGTTTGGCCCACCTTCAGTTTTTCTACTGGTCCCCACTAAGAGGTTGCTTCCTCCAGGAAGCCTACCCTGACTCCCTCCAAAGATGTCAGGTGTTCCTCTTCTTACTCTACTTATCACTGCATCTATCACACCGTGTTGTGATTGCTGATAATAGCTGGCTGTCTCTCCTGTTATATGGTAAATTCAGTGAGAACAGGGGTGGTGCCTGTTTCTTGTTGCTGATTATTTCCATCAAAGAACAGTGCCTGGTATGCAGACTTCCTCTTTCGTTGAGTGAATAAATAAAACTCCCATCTATTAAGTGCCATTCTGCAAAAGGCCCTATTCTTAGCCATTTCCACTCATTAATTTATTTAATTTTGAAAGAATTCTGTCACTCTCATTATTTTATAGATGATGAAAATAAAGCTCAGAAAAATTAAACAACTCATCCAAAGTTATGTAGCTAATAAGTGGTAGGGCAAAAATTCAACCCTGGTCCCCAAGCCCTCATGTTGCACCATGACACTGTACTGCACTACTGATAATATGGCAGTAATGAGTTAGTGCAATTATTTGAATTTCATACAAAATCTGATATCTTTTGTCTATGGCCCTGTTAACTTCTGTTGTGCAATTTAGGGAAAAGTCACCTCCTTGAATACTCTTAGTTTGAGAAGAATATTTGTTATATTTGCAAAATGGAATGAATTTGCAAGTTTTCCCCCCTTCTTCCACCCAAAAGAGGCCTGTGTCCTTGAACATAAAACACAAATAATCCCTGTGCTGTTAATTATTAGCAAGTCATCCCATTTGGAACATAAGGAAATAAAGTAACAGATATACCAACAGAAGATTACTAGTTAACAGGCATTGCTAGAGAAGACTATAAAAGAATTTCAGCATGATTTTCAATATTCTGCCCCCATCATCATCATCAACAACGAAATAACTAGCAACCATGAAGTGGGAGGTATCAATTTTTTTAATTTTTCTACTAAATTTTTCTGAATCCAGAACAATGCAGAAAAATGCATATGGAATAGGTAAGATATTTTGTGCTTTTCTTTTGTCTTTTTCCTATATGAAAATTCTTAAATTTGCTTTTATTCATTTGCCTTGATTTATTTATCATACTTACTGTTCGACACAGAGGAAAAATATTTAATTGGTGAATATCATTAAATGAATGATAAACTTGTATAATTATAAGAGTACAAGAGTTTTACAAAATCATGGCAGTGCTTAACATTACCTGTGAATGGTTCAATGGTTCCAAGAAATTGGAAGATATAAAATCTGAATTTTAGTGTTAAGTCTACTATAAATTATTCTCATTAACTTTATTCCTTAGTTTCCTAGTTTTCTGAAGTACAAAATTAAGATGCTTGGATACATGATTCCTAATGTCCTCTCAGTTCTAAAATTGTATAGTCTTAACTTAGACACAAACATTTACATCTAACAATGATTACTTTCCTGATTGCAGTTGAAAACATCATTTCTCATGATGTTTATCTTGTTTTCCAGCTTCCATATTGGATTCTTCCCCATGTTCTGCAGAGATGAATTTAGTTGACCTGTAAGTTTTGCTTGTATAAATGCACTTTAAATATGCAAAGCAATGGAAATTTTAGTTGGGTAATTGAATAAATTTGGATAGCCCTATGAGTTTTTAAAAGTGTGAAAGCAAACTAGACAATGCTAAGAAAAGTTATTTATGTTGAATATCAAATTGATATTGAAGAGGTTGAACTGTTACCCCATGCCTTAGATGTTAACCCCAAACTCTAGATTCCTTGTAAAGAGATGGGACAAACAAAATCAGATTTTAGAAACTGAAGAATAATGTCTGATTGATGGCAACTATATATGAATTCAGGAATTTTTCTCATCAATACCAATAGGATGACATTACCATATTCTCTATTCTGAATACTATTTAATCCTAGTAGCAAATAGTTGGAGGTAAAATGTTCTATTTTTGGTTATTTGTAGAAGGTATGTTGTTCTCTTGAATGCTGTCTTTCTGTCCCACACTTCTGAAGTTTCTAATAAGGAATTTAAAGTCGTGTGTTACAGGTACTGGTTGCACACAGAAACCTGCAAAAGCAATGCTTTGGGTCAATCCATGATCAGACCTTGATCATGCTGGTAGTAGACACAGGTAGAGGTCTAATGACCAATTCTTTGCTTAAAAAAAAAAAACAAAAAAAAACTACAAAGGATATAAATACCCTCAATTATGGAGACATTGCAGCGGGTAGATGACCACAAAAGGAGGAACTACTCTTAGGGGAAATCCACTTCTTTTCATTGTTAACAGATATATGTATATTTATGGGGGAAGGGGACGAGAAGAAGACAGACATTTCTTCCTGGATGGCTAAAATTTCACATACTTTTTTAGCAAAAGTCATCCCCTAAACAGGTCACAACATAACAGACAATAAAAACAAACAAAAACTAACCTTGAGAAAAAGATTGATATGTCTGTTCCTTAAGCATTCATATGTATTTTTGTTTCAGAGCTACCATATTCTTTGCCCAGTTTGTTCAAGAGGCCACTTACAAGGAAGTAAGTCAAATGGTGAAAGATGTATTGACTGTAATAGAGAAATCCACTGGCAGTGAGCAGCCTGCAGGGTGTTTAGAAAACCAGGTGAGTGAATAATAATAATTTTTTGAAAAAGCACTGTGATATTTGACCAAAACTCAGCATGCAGAAGAGAAGATGCAGGGACTGCATAAGAGATAAATACATTTAAATATCTCAAGACCTGTTTTATGAAAGGAGGTTTAGGTTAATTCTGATTTGCTGGAGAGAGCACAGGAGAAAACAATGGGTGTCTATTGTAAAGAGACAATATAAGCATGGTGACTAAGAGCTAAGATTCTGAAATCAGAGTATCTGGGTGACCATGGGCATATTACTTAACTTCATTGAGCTTTAGTTTCCTTATATATAAAGTGAGGAATAATAATAGCTTCCATTTCTGGGTTGTCATGGAGATGGATATGATAATGGTAGTAGGGGTTAATTTTTATTAAGCACACAATGTGACAGGCATTATTCTCAGGAGTGTTACATATCCATTGATAATCAAAATACTTTGTGACACGGAGCATAGCATTGATGAATCAGAATGAATGTCCAGTGAGCCAAGAGACCCTGGCTGGGGCTTATTGGTAGAATATCAGCTTTGCTTGCAAATATTAATTTATTAAATCTTTACCATAATCCTAGGAGATAGATGCTAATATTCCAGTTGGAGAAGATGAGGCACAGAGAGGTTAAACAACTTTCTTAAGGGAGCCCAGAACCAGGATTTAAATTATGTCATCTGGCTCCAGAACTAACACCCTTAGTGACTTCATTATACTATACACTATAGTGAATGTGAGGTGCATAGCGCAGATTAGGGTTGACAGATTTAACAAATAAACAGCAACAAAATATGAAGCCCTCTTAAATTTGAATTTAAGATAAACAGTGACTACTTTTTTTATTATAGGATATCCAAATGTAGAAGATTAATAAATAACAGTTATTAGTGTTTATTATTATCTCAATATAGAAAAGAATTAAGAACTTTAAAATGATTAGAGCTACCAGTTCTGGGACAAAATGCCCTGAGAATCCTCTGTCATGATGGAGCTAGTGAAGTAGCCAAAAAATTATGTATCTGAAATATTGTAAAGGAGATGCCCTTTTAAAGATATAAAGTACTTTAGGACTCTGAAATTGATGACTTAAATTAAAATCCCTGATAGGCATCTCTATTTTTAGCTTGACCTGTGAAATAAGCAAAACACATTTTATTTTGCAACTTTACATCCAATGAGACATCCAAGGTGATGTTACAGATTAGTGATTTACTATTGTAAACTTAAAGGCATGATTTTTAGGTGGATTGGGAACTGGAAGTCTTAGTTAAGATTTCCAGGATTCTCTAAATATTAGCAGTTATAAAAGCTAAATTAAAAGTTTCCTGAGATGAACGAAACACACGTATTCCTCAGAGTCATTCACCAGACTAGTGGTGTCATCACCTGATTTTGGTAAAGCTAAGGCAAACAAGAAGGAGTTTAAGCATTTACAATGTACATTTTTTTTAAAAATTTATTTATTTATTTATTTATTTTTGGCTGTGTTGGGTCTTCGTTTCTGTGCGAGGGCTTTCTCTACTTGGCAGCAAGCGGGGGCCACTCTTCATCGCGGTGCGCGGGCCTCTCACTATCGCGGCCTCTCTTGTTGCGGAGCACAGGCTCCAGACGTGCAGGCTCAGTAGTTGTGGCTCACGGGCCCAGTTGCTCCGTGGCATGTGGGATCTTCCCAGACCAGGGCTCGAACCCGTGTCCCCTGCATTGGCAGGCAGATTCTCAACCACTGCGCCACCAGGGAAGCCCCACAATGTACATTTTAAAACCTTTTTTTTTTTTTTTTTTTTTTTTTTTTTTTTTTGATCTTAGTTCCCCAACCAGGGATTGAACCCAGGCCACAGCAGTGAAAGCGCCAAGTCCTAACCACTGGACTGCCAGGGAATTCCCTAAAACATTTTAGCTAAATCTATAATTAGACCCATTAAAAGTATTTGAAGCTATTTTTATTCAGTTTCAAAATATTTTGATTTTTATGTGAAAATAATATCCAATTTTATATCAGTGTCTCATAATAAGAATGCCAGATGGAGTATCTATGTCCTCCTTTTAAGATAAAATAATTTTGTCTAATAGGCATGTGTATTATTTAAGGTTGAAAACTAAATTCCATTTTCCAAACACATAATAGAAAGCTATCCCATCAGGCTGAAACTAAATCTATTGGAATTTGTAGGGGGAATTATTTTCCTAATCTACCATTCTGATTTTAAATATTAGAAAACTTTTCATGTGTTTTACAGCATTTTTAGGTAAAGTTAGTTGTCTTTCATTAAAAATAAATCTTATAGGTATCTGCCTTCCTGGAAGAAATTTGCCATGAAAAGGAAATTCCTGAAAAGTATGGGCTTTCAGACTGCTGCAGCCAAAGTGGAGAGGAAAGACATGACTGTTTTCTAGCACACAAAAAGGCCGCTCCAGAATCCATCCCACCTTTCCAAGTTCCAGAACCTGTCACAAGTTGTAAAGCATATGAAGAAGACAGGGAGCTGTTTATGAACCGGTAAGGATCCAATTTTAAAGGTAGATAAGACCCCAGAAAGAGTGCAGTACCAAGCAGAATCTACAAATTCTGCAATTTGTGGCTGTATTCTAAAACATGGAGAAATAATGTTTGGTGTGGCACCTGCTGAGCTCCTGCCCTACGAGATTAGGTGAGAAACATTAAGTGTAACTTTGTCTCCACAGCACGTAGATCGATGGGTATAGACCACACAGGAGACCCACCAGTTTTTCCTTTAGTCTCTTAGATACACCTTGTTTTTTCTCTCTAATTTTAGCTTGCCCAAGAATATATTAGTGTGGCACAAAATGACTCCTTCCAGAGCCAAATATTTGGTGTTTTGTGCTCACCAAATTGCCTGAAAATAGAAAATGTTAGAGATCCAGGAATGTTTAAGGTACATAAGCATGTCTAACATTTATTGAGCACTTAGGATGTTTTAGGAACATGTGCTTGGCACGTATGATCATATTAATGCTCACAAACAGCCTAGCGTCTCCTTGTCCTCTTCCTCTTCATTCCTTTTCTTCTTCCTATTTTGGAGATGAAGAAATTGAAGCTTAGTCGGTTAAGACAATTGGAGGGGGGCAGACCGCTAGTACATTCCCAAGCTGGGATTTGAACCCAGATTCTCTGTTGGGGAAGCCTGTGTTTAACTCTTAATCACTTCTACCTTCCACGTTGCTGCCTAATCCAGAGAAATATAGAGCCTGCCCTTAGAACATCTCTGCTATGTTGACTGCCAGGGTGGATAATCTTGTTCTGCACTGATGAGAAAAAAGACTCCACCTTTCTCTCTTACTTAGTGGAGGTCTGGCCTTGTTGACCCCGAAACATATCTGAGTAGGTTTATTGAAAAGGATACTTACATAAGAATCATAGTCAGTGTTTTTGCCTAGTTTGTTCTTATAATAGATTTTTCCTTTTCTTGGAGGATCTTTAGCAAGGAAAATTTTGACAGCAAGTGGAAAAAAAATGACTATTTTCTGAATCTTTAAACAATTCCAGAGCCAGTTCCAAGCAGTAGCAGTCCTATTTTAATGTGTTTGTAAATCTTACCGCTCCTTTTCATTTCACAGATATGTCTATGAGATAGCAAGAAGGCACCCCTTCCTATATGCACCTACAATTCTTTCTTTGGCTGCACAGTATGACAAAATAATTCCACCTTGCTGCAAAGCAGAAAATGCAGTTGAATGCTTCCAAACAAAGGTATTGTATTTGTGTGGATATCTGAACCAATAACTTCAATCTGGCTATGACTTACTAAAACCAAAGTTAAAAATGGAAATATGCTCTGTGGGTAGAGTATCATTTTCAGAATAGAGCATATTTCAGCACTCTGCTATTCTTTGGGCTAAAAGAGCTGGGTTTGCTCTTTTTTTTATTCATTCCTTTATCCATTCATTCAGCCAACAATCATTTTATTATTAAGGAAGTGAGTTTGGTGGGATGAAGAAAGACAGAGGTAGAGGTGATAACATAAATGAAAGAGAGAAGAGTAAGAGGTGAAGGAAGCAAGTGAAGAAAGATGGGGCAGAAGTAGGAGGAGAAAAAGAGGAGCAGAAGAAGAGAAAAAAGGTGAACGAGAAGTATGATAAGTGTTTTATATTTATTATTTCTTTTAAACCTTAGAACAAATTTGAGGTGTAAGTGTTATTGTCATTTAACAAACAAGGAAACTTAGGTTTAGAGACGCAAATAGTTTTCTTAGGTTTTGGTTTTGGAGAGCTGGAACAACATCCACGATTAATTACTTGCTGCCTGAAGTCCTATAACAAAATTTCTAAGAACAGTGACTATTCCCAGAATGTCAGGCTGTGATGCAATCTTACTTTTTGTTACTGAGAAGACATTTAAGAAATTATCAGGCTTCAATTTGTTCAAAATTACAGTTGTTTATTCATTATCTCAAGTATGAAAGTTACAAGTGTTTCTGTTTCAAGATAGCTTTAATAAATCTACCTGGCATAGATGTATATAAACCCATCTAAAAGAAAGAATGAATAAAGTTCTGCAAAGATATATGGCATTTATAATTTTTAGCAAAAATTTTTAGAGTTTCATGTTTTAGTTGTATCTGTTGTTTTTCTAATTATTAGAGCCTATAAAGGAAAATACATCCTTTCTTGGCACCTTGTTTTTCTATCTAGGCAGCATCAATTACAAAAGAATTAAGAGAAAGCAGCTTGTTAAATCAACACATATGTGCAGTAATGAGAAAGTTTGGACCCCGAACCTTCCAAGCCATGTAAGTTTAAGCTCTATCTGGGGAAGAAGGTGAGATCTGCAAAACTCCCATTTTGCAGTCTGAGTTCATTTTTCACATTGTTACTGTTGTAGAGAATGAAGTTTCCTTTGATGAGAGCTAACGTGATTAGAATCATGAAATCCTAGGATTGGGAGGAACAGATCAGTCTGCTGTTTAACACTTATTAAAGTCTACATGAGATAACACTTGAGAAGACTTTGGAGATTTATGCTTTTTACCTATTCTTCTAGATACTCAAGTTCTGGACTGCAATCAATTTACACCTCATAATTATACTACACTTTTTTTTTTTTTTTTTAGAGGAGAGAAGTATTACCTTTTATTACTTTTTATGCATTAGTTCATTGAGATATATGCTTTTTGATGTGTGTTATGGTCTAAAAGAAGTGCTCAAAAATTCCAGTTGTTTCTCTTTTCATTTGTGCTTGTTTGTATGCTTTATATCTGCAAGAGATTTTAAGGTTCTTGTGGTAACAAGTTTGCTTTCTTCCCAGTATCCGACACAATGGTTTTGATCTATGATCTCCAGATGTTATTAAACTGTTTTTTTTTTTAAGTTGATGGAATGATCTTAAGCAGATATACCACATTTTCCTAGATTCTCTACAGGGTAAATTAGCCTTCTCTAAGTATCATTTAAAATTTCTGGTTTAACAAGAAATTCTTTACATTAACTCTGCTTCCTAATCTGCTATAAAAGTCCATTATGTCAGTTGTTGCTTTTTATGAAAATATTCACTTGAGGCAATAATATTAGAATCCATTGTCCAGAGGAAAACAAAATTGTAATTTCTGAAGAACTGGCATGTATTTTCCTAACTGATGAAAGCATGTAACTCACTGAAGTCTGTTTTCTTGTCCCAGCTGCTAAAAAGCTCAGAGGCAAATTTGGAGTTTTTCAACTGACTGCATTAACTCTTACACTTCGCATATTTGCCTTTTCTCTTTTTCCTTGATTGTATCTATCATCTATCTATCTATCTATCTATCTATTTATCTCATCTATCATCTATCTTTCATCTATCTAATTTATCTCTATCTCATCTATCTATCTTTGTTGTTAGGATGAGAGGAATATTTAAAAAGAAAAAACAAAAATAAAAGCCCAAACAATTGAATCAGGTAGTTCAACCTCTTCATTTTTACACATGAGTAACCCGAGGTCCAGACAGATTAAAGCAGTTTACCCAAGACCACACTACTGGTCATCAGAACCAAGTTTTTCTAGATCCTTGTCATGACTTTTCTTTCTTTTTTTTTTCATTTTATTTTATTTATTTGTTTTTATACAGCTGGTGATCCTTGTCATCATTTATTTCCATTACACCTACTTGTCTGCTATGTCAGTGATCTCTAATTGTCTGTGTCCTGACAACTGAGACTTTGAGGTCAAGTATAGGAATCAGAATTACCAGTGGTTTAGAGCTCCACTAGCCAGTATGGCAGCCACTAGCCACATGAAGCTCCTGAGCGTTTGAAATATGGCTAGTGCAAGTGAGGAACTGTGTTCTAAGTGTAAAACCTGATTTCAAAGACTTAGTATGAAAAAGAAAATGTACAATATCTCATTAATAGGTTTTAATGTTATAAACAACAAGGACCTACTGTATAACACAGGAAACTATATTCAGTATCTTGTAATAACCTATAATGGAAAAGAATCTGAAAAAGAATATATATATATATATATATATATATATATATATATATATATATATATATAACTGAATCACTTTGCTGCACACCTGAAACTAACACAACACTGTAAATTAACTATACTTCAATAAAAAATGGTTAAAAAATAAGTTTTAATGTTGATTACATATTGAAATGATATTATTTTTGATATATTGGGTTAAAAAACATATTATTAAAGTAAATTTAACTTGTTCCTTTTTACATTTTAATATGGTTACTAGGAAATTTTAAATTACATAACTGGTTTAAAGTACTCTTCAACTTTTATGCTGAAACATTTCTAGTCTAGAAAAGCATCTGACCTGCTAATTGAAGAGTATTAAGTGCATGCATTTAAAGTTTATTTATTTGTTTGTTTGTTAAATGACACATTTAAAAATATTGTACATAGTGGAGACTTAGATTAAAGTTTTTAGTCATGGATTTAGTTCCAAGACTGACTGATTCTTCTTGGAAGAGGTCAGATTATGCTTTAACCACCCTCCAACTCTATTAGAAACTTAAAGATTGATTGATGATTTGCTTTAGTTAAATTTATCTTAGAAATACAATGTAAGTTAAGATTTTATTATAATGACATTATTTATCATTTGCTATCCATAAGTAATTAAATTTAAATGTTCTCAATTTAAAAAGAAAATCCGTCTTTATCAGTAGCAGCAACAATACCAGTTGCTCTAGGGCACAGTGGTCTCACCAAGACATCTCTTAAAATTTACATGAACTATGCAGAAGAAATGAGAATTTTTATTTCTTACTTCCTTTTTGGGTCACACTACATGTCTTGGCATGATGACACATTTGAGTGCTCAGTATGCACCACTTTCTTGTCCCATTGCTATGCACACATGCACCCTTCCCTATATTCTAAGAAGTAATTTTTTCTCCCAGGTAAAAGAATGATTATTGTTCTCATGGAATTTTCCGTTTCTTAATTGTTTATCCTTTTTAATTTTTTCCCACCCTCTCACAACAATGATCCCCAATACTCAGCCTCAGGGTTGAACAGCAAAAAGATAGATATCATTAAAATTCACAGGAAAGGTTTTAGGAAAAGATAAATCACTTCTAAACCTTTTGTAGGGCCAGATCACAGTTTATAGAGCCACTGCCTTGAAAGACTGGGCTAGAATTAACAAGACATAACACTTTTCCTTTTCTTTTTAAACAAGAACATATTGGTTTTTTATCCTTGGAGCTGTAACTATACTAATACTCTATAAATGTTATTTAAGTTTTCTTAACATCTTTATTGTGGAGTATAATTGCTTTACAATGTTGTGTTAGCTTCTGCTGTATAACAAAGTGAATCAGCTATATGTATACACATATATCTCCTCCCTCTGGCACCTCCCACCTACCCTCTCTATCCCACTCTCCCTATCCCACCCCTCTAGGTGGTCACAAAGCACCGAGCTGATCTCCCTGTGCTATGCGGCTGCTTCCCACTAGCTATCTATTTTACATTTGGTAGTGTATATATGTCCATGCCACTCTCTCACTTCGTCCCAGCTTACCCTTACCCCTCCCATGTCCACAAGTCCATTCCCTGCGTCTGCGTCTTTATTCCTGTCGTTATTTAATTTTGATAGATAACCAAGATTGATTTCCAATTCTTTTTTTTCCCCTTAGAACTGTTACTAAACTGAGTCAAAAGTTTCCCAAAGCGAATTTTACTGAAATTCAGAAACTGGTCGTGGATGTGGCCCACGTACACGAGGAGTGCTGCAGAGGAAATGTGCTGGAGTGTCTGCAGGATGGGGTGAGGAGTCTTGCCTCCTATGGAAGAGATATTCCCACTCCCTTTTCTTTCTTTTGCTCTCATTCTAAATGGGAGAAGGGTGTCTGTCATGAGTTGGTCATAGAATGTGGAAACTAGCTGACTGAGTGAAGTTACAGACTTCTTAAGAGTAAAACTTGAATCTCTTTTGTTGACTCTGCTTTTCACTTAAGGGATGCGTTCCTCTTCCTAGACCAGTGCCCATTCATTCTTACTTCTAAAGGAGATGGTAACGTCTCTGGAGGTCTCCACACAGGATTTTGGGGGGAAAACTCTATTTTTAATATATTTGTTTCTCATCCATTTGTGCTTTCATTTGATAAATATATATTGAATACTTTCTATGTGCTAGCCACTGTCGGGCATACCTGTTAGGAAGGCACAAGCTGGTTTCAAGAAATGTATAGTTTGATAAGAGAGATAAGACATGTGACCTCATTGGGGTTAGAGACTGTCTTTGGTTTACTGTTATTTCCATAGGCCATCAGCACAATGCCTGGCACATGGAAGCCACTCTATATTATATATATAGAGCTATTACATGAATACAACAAAATAATAAAAGAAACATAAAAAATAACACAAGATATTATTCTACAAGGTAAAAAGCTAGCCATCACGGAGAGGTGTGAATAAGGGCTCTAGAGGAATTAAAAACCAAAAACAAATACCCCAAAAACAGAATCCTCAAGCATGCCATAGTCAGTTGCGATTTAAGCAGTGTGGCATTGGTCTATTTCGGGCCACCCTAGGCTTCCTAGATGTTGGAGACCTGTCTATCCCCAAATTATTCCCTCTCTGGTCCCCTGTGATACACCTTCTTCTTCAAGGAGGCTTAGAATCATTGCTCCTAGATATTCCGGTGGCTTGAAACCAGGGCTGGAATATGGTTTCCAGAAGGTTGAAAGTGAGGGTAAAATGCTCCTTTCAGCCAGTCCACGGCAATTTGGCTGAGATACAGTTGAAAACCAGCAAGAAGCCAAGGCTGTAGGGGAGTCTTTGGGCCCAGGCAGAGAATCCTGGTGTCAGGAGTTGGGGAAAGTGGACTGAGGGGGCTGCCTCCAAGACAGATTTTCCTATATCACTTATTTTTCCTTTTAGAAGCATTTGCCTTCACGTTAGGAATGGTAATAAGAATGATTTTATTTTTCTTTGATGTGAGTTGTATCAGTTTTAGTTGACTATTTTACTAATCTGTATGCACATTTTTTAAAGTTTAGTTTTTTCAATTTTTGGACTTCATAACCACCCTTTTCCATTAAAGTGAAAAAATAATTTAAGTATGGTATATACGTTGGATTTTAATGGCTGAATAATGGGTTCTAATTGTTCCTGCTGAGAATGCACAGAATTTTCAGTCCTTTGACAGGTACATGTAAGCTCGGCTTCTTTCTGGCCACTTACGTGCCTTTCATTATCTATAGACTGCCCTCTGGAGGTCATAATGGGTTACTGCAGGGTTATATAAACAGCAAATATTTACTACCAAATTTCAATACTAATAGAAAGATACGCATCAACGTGCATGTCATTTGGTTTGAGGAGTACATTTGTCTTTTGTTTTTAAAAGCTTGCTATTAGAATACAATAGCAGATTTTAGCTGACAACTATGAAAAGAAGAATTGAACAAACAAGGCTAGGTGGAAAGGAGTGAGGAAACGTAGAGTAGGGAGAAAGCACTAAAATGCGAGACAAGGTAAATGTCTTCTTCCTTCCTTCTTTCCTTCCTAGGACTGGCCATGAGGTCCTGAATTAAAGAATAAATGTTTAAAACTTAGACTTTATTTTTCTATTACAGGAAAAAATTATGTCCTACATATGTTCTCAGCACGATATTCTGTCAAGCAAAATAGCAGAATGCTGCAAATTACCCACCACACTTGAACTTGGTCATTGCATAATTCATGCAGAAAATGATGACAAGCCTGAAGGCTTATCTTCAACTCTAAATAGGTTTTTAGGAGAGACAGATTTCAACCAACTTTCTTCAAGGGAAAAAGATCTCTACATGGCAAGGTA
Source organism: Eschrichtius robustus (assembly GCF_028021215.1). Lineage (NCBI taxonomy): Eukaryota > Metazoa > Chordata > Mammalia > Artiodactyla > Eschrichtiidae > Eschrichtius > Eschrichtius robustus. Next base: position 62,136,004 of record NC_090827.1, on the reverse strand, counting down.
ACACACTCTGTAAATGTATGTTCACACAAGTAAAAATTATGATGTGACTGACAGCTTGTGTTGTTGAAATGGTTTCTGAACTCAGTATGTGAGGATAATGTTAGAATGTTCTAAGCCAAAATATAGTTAGGAGGAAATAACTAGGAAATAAGGAATAGGGTCTATCTTATACTGATGAGACTTTCACCACTGCTGTTATTAACTGGCTTGCTTATGAGGATGCATTTTGTTTTGTATCAGTTTCTCTGGAATCAGAAGCATTGTCATCCCTGTATGGATTACTCATGTAAAGACCACCATTGGACTTCCGAATAGGATATGGATATTTTTGTAATAAGAAGGGCTCATAATTAAGAATGTGCTTTTTCATTGTGCATGTTTTAAAAACTTTTTCCCCCAAATGTAACTTAATAGATAATGCTAGATACAAGGGCTTTCATTGTAGCAGTTTATTTGCTATTTATTGAATACATGTTTTATTTTTTTAAGGAAATGAAAACACATTTAGAGACATTTGCAGTATGGTAGTTGTAATTGACAAGACATGTTCTCATTCTATTTGCTTTTAAGGGGAGCAAGCAGTTAACACATTTTCCTTTATTGTACAGTGTGTATCAGTGGACACTATTAGAGGAGGGATTTGTGCAGTTCTTAGGACACTATACTTAATGATCTCCAAAGGTCCTTCTAAATTTGAGTCTGCTTTTAATGTAGTAATGAAAAGAATGGTGCAATTTTCTTTTTAATATTCCTGGAGGATATTACTCTATTGTTGATTAAAATTAGACATGTACACATTGTTTGCACCATTAAATTAAATTATGCAAACAAGAACAAAGTCCAGATTTCAGAAACCCATAATGACATTATTGGAGGAAGAACTAATACGACCTATTTCTACAACCTGGGAATACAATTAGTAAATTCAAGAATTCTCTTTAAATTTACCCATTCATACATTCTGAAGGTAACTGTTTATTTAATAGAAGCAGTTCTTCAATTGGAAAGGTTCTTTTCAGTAGAAATTTTCTCAGCCGAGAATGATCTTCCCCCAGACACTTTGTGTGGCTTCCTTCACCCAGGTTTTTCTCCTGAAAAAGCTACTCAAAGAGACTTTTCTTGACCACACACTCTAAATTGTCACCCCTTTCCTTCTTGTCTATCTTCCTTTATTTCTCTTCATTGATTTATCACTACCTAAGATTGGATGACCTATTTCTTATTTGTTTCTGTCTCCTTATAATGCCTGCTTTTGAGAGGTCAGACATTTTATCTTATACATTATTGAATCCTTACTGCTTAAAGAAATTGTTTGCACAGACTTGGCAGTGGAAAAATATTTGTTTTATGGATAGATTTCACATCCATAATTGAAAGTGAATAGTGCAAAAGAAAACAAAATACCATTTTAGAACAATTTGACGGATTATAATTTTTATTAATAGCTTTGCCATCATATAGTTGAAATAATATTTGATTTCTAGGTTTATTTATTTGCATTTTAACTTCTGCATGCCATATAACACAGGAATAATTTGTCTCTTAATTCCAATAACATGATTTTTTCACACATATTTCAGATTTACTTACGAATATTCAAGAAGACATACTAAGCTTGCTGTCCCAATAATTCTAAGAGTTGCTAAAGGATATCAGGAGTTATTGGAGAAATGTTCCCAGTCTGAAAACCCTCCTGAATGCCAGGATAAAGGGGTAAAATTCTCTAGTTTTTTAAGGAAAATCTGGAAAACTAGATGGATATCATGCATTAAAAGTGCTGTTTGTTTGAAAACATCTGGTTACTAATGAGCAGTTAGTTATGTCTACTAACTAGCTATCTAGCTATTATGTAGTGATTAACTAGTAGTCAACAACTATTGGCTTATTTTAGAAATAAGAATGTTTTAACCAAAAGTTCTTTGATGCACAGAATAAAAATAATATTCATTTTTGAATAGCTCCACTCCAGAAAGGCAAGAATCTTGTACAGAAAGAATTGTAACTTTTTACCCAAAGTTTGAGTTCTGCCATCAAATAACTTGGTGATTCACAAAGTTTTAAACTTAATCTCCCTAAAGTTCATTTGCCTTAATTCTCACAATTCATCTTTAATATTAAAAAACCCTCTAAAAGTGGTTTCTCTAAGATTGGTATCATAATAGAATAAACTATTACTGGCCAATTTTTACATACAAAGTTATGTGTGCAGAAAGAGAAAAAAAATGTATGTAATAATGCTTGTATTTTCAGGAAGAAGAGTTAGAGAAATATATCCAGGAGAGCCAAGCGCTGGCAAAGCGAAGCTGCGGCCTCTTCCAGAAATTAGGAGAATATTACTTACAAAATGCGTATGCTTTTTTAAACAGTATTTTGAGTGATTTAAGATCATTAACTAGTGAGGGAAAGACCCATCTAAATTAATCACCCATGGCTACCCTAATTCCAGCCCCTGTGTTGTACTGGAGGTCTTGTAATCTGATCACCCAGTTTCCAGTTCCAGAAGGTGGCCTTCCCCAGTTCTCTCTCTTTAGGAGCAACAGATGGCCTGTGAAGCCTGATCTGTGGTACTGGCTTTGGGTTCCCCAAACCGTGCAGAGTTTTGCAGTAAAGATACCCATTCTGTCATAGCCTGTCGTAGTTAAAGCGCCAAAAGATCAAAGTGCGTATCGAGGAAACTTCTGAGGTTGGGAGTAGGAGTCAGCCTGCTGTCCAGCGTTTACTTTCCCGTTGTGATCTGTTGGTGAAAGAAGAGGGTAGGGAATGCTTATCAGAGTAAATGCACCTCCAGCGTTGGTCCAGGTACCATGTGGGTGAAACAAATGAGCTGATTTCATGTCCGCTGATGCCAAAAGAGGGTCTTTGAGAAGGAATGAGGGTCCAGAGACTCGTGAAGGACTCAGCAAGTTTTGGTCAAAAATGCTTCTTTCAGGTTTCTTGTTGCTTACACAAAGAAGGCCCCTCAGCTGACCCCAGCTGAGCTGATGACCTTGACCAGAAAAATGGCGACCGCGGGAGCCACTTGTTGCCATCTCAGTGAGGACAAACAATTGGCCTGTGGTGAGGGAGCGGTGAGTGTTTTGTTTAGTCCCATCCTGTTTCTGCCCTGTTGGGCTTGAAATAGCCTTATAATTCCCATTTAGGGGAAATGGGAAAAACCAGTGTGGAGATGGCTTTCCTGGACTTGTTGGATTAGTTGCAGTTGAAGGGGTGTAAGAACTCGGCTCTGAGTGGTTGGCATGTGGGCAAGCTTCCTGTCCTTCTAGAATGGCTGGTAGAAGTGCAGTGAGTTTATTCAACAAACAAGCAAGCTTTATGTACAGGGGAGACAGAAAGACTGACACGTCACTCAATTCATGATTTCACCAAATACCTACTTTAATGTTAAAACAGAAAAAGCTTCAACTTTGACAGATTAAAATTTGCTATTTTGTTTTTAGCCATGCCTATGTTTTTGTCTTTTATAGTTTAATTTTTTATGATGATATTAGGGACAGTTTATTCCCCTTGACAGGGTACAGGGTACAGAACAGGTAAGTCCCACGTTCTGAATAGTAAAATGACTTTCCAGTTGGTAATGCCAATAATCTTCTTAATGTCACTAGTGTCATACATATGATTACAGGTTGAATTTTTTAAATTATTTTTCCCCTTGAAGTCACAATTGTGAATAAAATTGTGTATCTTTTTTTTTTTTCACTTTTCCTCTTTTTGATGATGGGGAGTCATTTGCTAATCAGTCTTCATGTCCTGGAATTTTTTGTCAAAGGTTAGAAGTGAAAAGAAAATTTCCTGTGAGTAAGCAACATCTTTGTCATTTATTGAATCCCACATGTTGGGAGGATGCAGGGGTACAGGATGGTGTAATGGTTCAGGAGTATAGGTTCTGGGGGCCTCCTGCCTACACTCCCATCCCACTGTCACCACTTGTGAGTCTTGTCACACTGGGAAAGCTAGTTATCTCACTAAGCTTGAGAATTTTCATCTGACATTTGAGAATAAAGTTAGGATGGCTGTCTTAAACGAGGTAATCTGTGTGAGTCCCTCAGTACTAGCCTGATACATAGTATGCACACAAAATATGTTGGCCCTTATTACAAGTTATTATTAGGTGTTTAAGAAATATCTCTGAAGTGTGGAAGGTAGGCGAATTCTACATTAGGAAAGCCTTAAGGACACACAGACTCACACACACATACACATCTTATTTCTTTACAATTAGGACTACATATTAGCTGTATGTATGTATGTATGTACATATGTGAAAGGGTTAGGTTTGTGCTATTCTTACCTTCAGAAAGTGATTCTCTGAATCCCAAAAATAAAATGGAAAGCTCAACTAAATATACATGGAAAATGTAGGCCATGTATTGATTTCAGAGATTTTTCCCCTTCAGAAGTATGTATGTAACTGAAAATGTGTTTCAAATCGCTGACACAAATAGCTGAAGTGGCTGTCTTCAACATCACTTGTGGAACATTGGTCACTAAATGCTGAAGTTTATCCCAAACAAATGGGTAAATAAGAATCTACAATATGGCAGCACATGATCCCTACACAGACAGCAAATTTTCCTGTAAATTAATTATAAGTTACTGGGCATTAAACACTATTGCAACAATTTTCCTGAATCAATTCTATGGCTGATGCTTCATCTCCTTGCTTTCTTCTTTCTCATCCTCCTAATTAGGCTGACCTTATTATTGGACTGTTATGCATCAGACATGAAGAGACTCCTGTAAACCCTGGCGTTGGCCAGTGCTGCACCTCTTCATACGCCAACAGGAGGCCATGTTTCAGCAGCTTGGTGGTGGATGAGACATACGTTTCTCCGCCATTCTCTGACGACAAGTTCATCTTCCATAGGGATCTGTGCCAAGCTCAGGGTGTAGCACTGCAAACAATGAAACAACAGTAAGAAATGGGTATTTGCTAGCGTGGAGAAGACTGACAACACTAAATAGTGGTTGAGATTTCTACTTCACACACCCACCCAACACCCTTGGGCTCACCAGGAGAAGATTATTACTCCAAAGCACTTAAAGTGACTTTCAGAATAGTCTTGTCTCAGAGTCTTCATAGCCTCTAGTCTGGAAAAATTCACTGGGGCAGATAATTTCCTGTTTGTAAAAATAATCTCCTTTTAAACTATTGTTGTGATGCATCTTGGGATCGAGGGAAAAGGGGCAATCTATTTCAGGTAATTAGGATATATCTTTGCAGTAAGTCTTGGGTACTTCCATTCCAAGCACTGAAGAAACACCTTTGAATTTTTTTCCACACTGTTTACTCTTTGAAGAGAATAACCGTAACATTTAACTCAACCATGCAATATGGGTGTTATGAAGTGGAATACACATTTCAGTTCATTGTGGGAGGCATTCTGTAATGATGATAGTAATGCAAGTCAATGTAACTCATGTTCTCCAAATTCCCATGCATTTTCATACTCCCATACTTTGTAAAAGGTCTTCCTTCATTTTGGAAAACTTGTTCATCCTTTTTTTCTCTGTCACAATCTGAGGCATGTTTCTAGGTACAGTATGAATGCCGCCTGGCAAGCCTCCCCTATTCCCTGGGTCAACATTAATTCCAGCCTGAATGTATTGCCAAATGAGTATTACAGGCAATTAGGACAGACGGTGCTCAGGTTAGGGGTGTGATAATTGTGAATGACAAGGGTTTGGAAGTTGGAGCCTTTGAGTATGGATAAGACATATTTTAGAAGAGAGAACTGGAAAGAATATTTTAGGCAAGTAAGAAAAAGACTATTTCACTACATATAAGGTGGAACTGTGAAATAGTGTTTCATCTATAACCTGCACAAGTCCAGACCAATGGAACACTTAGCATGTTTCTTGCCTCAGTCTTTCTAATAAAGTATTAGACAAGATATATGTGGTGAGTCTGGTGACGGGTTAATGGAATGAGGGTTTAGGGTAAGGGTTGCCAGGGCTCTGAAAGTTCTCTCCTAGGAAGGCTTTAGAAAAATATCATTGCATAGCAGACTTCTCTTTTATATTGTTTTGTTTTAAATCATAGGTTTCTCATTAACCTTGTGAAGCAAAAGCCACAAATCACAGAGGAACAACTTGAGGCTGTCATTGCAGATTTCTCTGGCCTCCTGGAAAAGTGCTGCCAAGGCCAAGGGCAGGAAGTCTGCTTTGAGGAAGAGGTATGTGCAGCTCATGTTTACACTCAGAATACTTGGTATGGAATTTTTTGTAACGAATAGTGAAAAGAGTATCCCACTAATTTATAATTTTAAAATAATGCCAGAAATATTTATATTTAATTTAGAAATTGATTGAAGGACTTTATAATATTTAAAAATAATCACAGTTTTCTCACTAAATATTAGGAGAAGTGTACCTTTAGAGTATATTATGAGAATTAGTAATTTTGATTTATTTTCTAGTGGAGAAAACTGTAAGTGAATATATAATTAACTGATGATAATTTAGACAGCTTCTGGCTTAAAATTTATCAATTGAGCTAAATGGATTAAAAGGATTTAATAGCAAATTAATTGTGCACATAGGATATTGGGGGAATATTTATAGAAAATATACTGAACTCAGGAGCAAGCCTTTGAAAATTAACAGAGTAGTAATTAGGTATTATCTTAATATAATTATTTAGCAATTTTAGCTGGATTTGTAAATTGACTACATTTTGTAAGCCTCTAGTTTGTATTACTAAATATATTTGAATACAACATCACTGTATTTTAAAAAGATATTCTATAATTCAGCCTTTTTGCCAATTTTATTTGACTATCTCATGATGTAGAAGCTTAGATGTTTTGTTATTTGATAATATTTAGAAATGTTGAGTTTTTCAATAGATAATATAATTACATGGGTTTGTGTGTACTTATTAGTATGTGTCTGTTTTTGGTAGGAGGGGGTGGGACACAGATAATGAAATGAGATAAAACAAAACTGATAAAATAGATTTTATGTAAACCATTTCTGTTAAATATGATACAAAAAGATTAATGTCCTCTGTTTTGAGAACACGTTCATTTACATGCAGAGAACATGAACAAATAGTAGCATAGCAGTATTTTCTCTGCAAACCTTTTAATTTCTGTGACTGATTTGTAGAGAAAGCGGAGAGATGGGATGAAGCTTTGTAAGAGTTTGGAGATTGGTATAGGAAAAACAATACCTCCTGTTGATAAGAATGGAGTTGTTTTCCTTCTGCCTTCTGTTGTCCTAGCTCGTTGACATCAGAGTTGTATACCTTTATTTTTAACTTGGTTAATCTATAAACCAATGAATTCACCCCTAGCTAGTGGAGAGTTAACTGTATGACTGGCACAGTGGTCTACTTTTTTATCTGATGATTCTTATTGACTGATTTATTTTATTTTTATTTTTTTATTTTTTAAATTGAAGTAGAGTGGATGTACAATATTATATGTTACAGGTCTATAATATAGTGATTCACAAGTTTTTAAAGATTATACTCTATTTATAGTTATTATGAAATATTGCCTGCATTCTCTGTTGTACAATATATCCTTGTAGCTTATTTTATACCTAATAGTTTGTACCTCTTGCTCCCCTACCTCTATATTACCCCTCCCCCCTTCCCTCTCCCCACTGGTAGCCACTAGTTTGTTCTCTATATCTGTGAGTCTGCTTTTTTTTTTTTTATATTGACTAGTTTGTTGATGATTCTTTTTAATTTGCAGGGTCCAGCACTGATTTCAAAAACTCGTGCTGCTTTGGGAGTTTAAATTACTTCAGGTAACAAAAAATTCAGATAAGGCTAACTATAATGTTGATTCTCCCCAAATATTGATCCATAGTTAAATACATCCTAAGAGCTAACATTAAATACTTTTCTTAAAAATAAATGCAATTCAGTAAAAAAAAAACTTATTTAAAAACCCTGGAACAAAATAACGTCCACAATGTTAAATTAGTGATTCAACTAACTCAAAATTCTTTAAGGTTATTTCAAAAGCTTCAGAGAATGTCATTAGAAGGCCTTCCTATCAGTTTATCTGATATAGATCTGATATATGTATATATATGATATAAAATAATAAAACCAGTTACACCCTGCATCTATTAATTTAATTAGTACTTGTATTTTTGTTCTTGTTACAGGGGGAAGAGAAAAGACCAAAAGTCTTTATTGTTTGGTGTGAACTTTTCCCTTTAATTCTAACTGATTTGTGCTTTTTGTGAATTAAAGAAACGATGAAGACTTTTATGTGAAATTTCCCTATCATAAAAATAAAGTATCTCCAAATGTTTCTTTTTTCCTAGTCTGCTTATTTATGAACACTTATAAATAATTTCTTTAAATAGTTTTGTATACCATTGTCTGAAGCAGATCCTGGTCACAAAGCACTGAATATTGGTTATTGTAGGAGATTAAAGCCCCTCAAGGATGGATTTATGACATTGAAGGCTACATTACGTGGTGAACTAAAAACATGTTCCCAAGTGAAGCACTTTTTGGTGCTTCTAGGGCACACTGTTCATTAAATGATCATTTAAGTATTCTAACAGATAAGTTGGAGATGAGAAAAGAAATTATCATGTTTTGATAGGATCCATCAAGAATGATGTTACTCAAAATTTAACATCTACTTTTTTCTTAGTCTTGTTCATAAACCTTTTAAAACATAAATGTTAACTGTACTGTAGTTGTTTTGATTGAATATAGTTAACATTTTCATCAATTATTATTATTTTTTGTTCTGCAAGTATTTATTGAGCATTCACTGTGTCCCAGGTCCTGTTCTGGGTGCAGCCACTGTCCTCTAGTTGCTCCAGTAGAGAAGGAAGCAACTAAGAGCAATGCAACAAGATTATGGCCATTATAGAGGCAACAACACGTTGAGAGAATCAAAGGGTGGGTGAGACCAATTGTGACTGGGGAAAGTCACATTGGCAGAGACAAACATTTAAGAAGCATCTTAGAAGATGAATGGGCATTCATCCGTTCAAGTAAAGGAGAAGGCAAACACATGAAAGAGGAAAACATGGCCTATGACAAACGATGATGAATGATTTTAGGGGAGTATAGGGTGGGGAAGAAGGTTATAGACATGGAAGATCAAGCAAGACATTCAAGCTATATAGGATTGAGTGGATTCTCATGGGTTTTATTCCAAAGGGTTTGGATGATGTCTTATAGGTAACAGGGGACCAGAGTAATATCTAAGCAGAGTGATTAGCTTTTAAGGAGATAACTCATGAGATATGGAGGATGGGGAGTAGGGGCAGGGGAAAGAGTAGAGAGGGGCAAGGTCAGTAAGTGGTGACAAAAAGATCAGTCCACCAGTAGGGAGGCTGTTTATTGTATTAGCTTTGAACAGAAATCTAAAAATCACATTCATACTTTGGCGTCTGCTGCAGGAGAAAACGTTTGCTCAGAGCAATAAAATGAGCTTTCAGTTCTAACTCAGTTACTTTGTCCTTTATATTTTTCTTTCAATTTTGATGGAACATCTGTGGACTTTGCCTGATTGCGGTGTAATTCTAAGAAGTATTAACTTAGAGATCACAGTAAGATAAGATTAAGATAAGTAAGATAAGATAAGATTTAACAGGAAAAATAATCTTTTATTGTTAAGAGGAGAGTTCAAGTAAGATAAAACTGCTTGGAAAATTTATGAGCCAAATGATGTTTCATTGACATGTATAAAGAAAAAATGATTGGAAACACTAGGACAAATTGACACAAATACAATAGTAAATTGGAGATTTTAGAACATTTCTGCTTCTCAGAAAAAACAAGTTAAGCAAACAATAAATAAAAACTCAAGGTAGAAACTTCTCTAGTCAAAGTTACCAGTGGCTTCTATGCTGCAAAATCCAGTAGTCAACTCTCAGTGTTTAGTTTACCTGATTTCTCTTGGGACAACTTGACACAATCGATCACTCCCTTTTCCTTGAAGTATTTTTCTACTTGGCTTCTGGATTTTCCTCCAACCTTATTGGCTGAATCTCCTCAATCTTCTTCACTGCATTTTCTGCAATTCTTTGACCACTAAATGTTGCAGTGTCCCAGAGCTGCTCTTCCTGAATCTAAACTTACCTCTAGGTGATCTCATATAGACTTGATGCAGTGATACCATCTAGATGTTGACAACACGTATTTATATCTCCAGCCTGGATTTTTTTTCCCCTTAATTTCCAGGCTCTCGGGTCAGCTTCCTCCCTGACGTCTCCATGTTGGTAATGCAGAGACAATCCAAACTTAGCACATTTTAAACTGAACTCCGCCCCATTCCAAATTTGTGTCTCCCTCTGTCTTGTTCTTCCTTCTGCTTACTCAAGCCAGAAACCTTAGAGTCATCTATGGTTCCTCTCTTCCATATCACCCCTACATTCAATCTATGAGCAAAACCTGTTGGCTCTACCTTCAGTGTACATCCAGAATTTGACTCTTTCCCAATACCACTAGTACAAGCCACAATCATACAACATAGGGATTATTGCAATAGCTTCACTGGTCTCCTTACAGGTACCCTTGCCTCACCCCCTGCTCTAGGCTCAACACAGTAATTGAGGTGCTCCTTTACATCTAAGTACATTATACTACTTTTTCCACATCTCGCTCAGAGTAAAGTCTCTACAATGACTCTACATGATGATAGCTTTCCGCCCTTTTCTCTTTCTTCTTCCACTGGGTCTCTTTGCTCAGGCACAGTGGCCTCCTTGATGTTCTGCAAGTTACCAATTAATTTCCTGCTCAGAGTTTTGCCTTTGTGATTCTTCTTCCTTGGAAATTGTGCCCTCAGATATGTGTGGGGCTCACTCCATCACCTCCTCAGGCTTCTACTTGTTATCACCTGCTAGATGAAAAGTCTTCCTTGACTGTCCTATTTTAAATCATACACCTATCCTTATCCCCCCACCAGTTATCACCATCTCATATACAGTAGATTTTGTTTATTTTCTGTCTACCTCCACTACTGTAAACCCCATGAGGAGAGGGAATTTTTTTTCTGTTTTGTTCACTTCTGTTATCCTCAACATAAGAACAGTGCCTGGAACATAGTAGGCATTATATGAATATTTGATGGATATGTAAATGAACACACATGCCACAGGCTGTATTTTATTATAAGGTGGTGATCTAGAGGGGTTGTTAGCTTCATCTTCTAAAAGCCACACTGGGGAGAAGAAGCACGGGTCTGAGAAATTAACATCAAAAACATAAGAAACCACTGAGGAGGTTCAAGACCTAAGGTTTGGTGTGTGTGTGTGTGTGTGTGTAATGAGGATGTGTTGGTGTCTTGTGGTCTTGTGGCTACTGTAACAAACTACTGCAAACTTGGTTGCTTAAAACAACAGTTTTCTCTCTCTTTCACAGTTCTGGAGGCCAGCGGTCTGAAATCTACCAGGGTCTTGCTCCCCTTGGGGCTCTAGAAGAGAGTCCATTCCCCGCCTCTTCCGGCTTCTGGTGGCTGTGCCAGCATTCCTGGGCCTGGAGCTGCTTTACTCTGGTCTCTGCTTCCATATTCACATCGTCTTCTCTCTGTGTGTCTGCGTCTTCTCCTCCCTCTTCTCTGTCTCAAATCTCCCCCTGCCCTTCTCTTAAATCCATTTGTCATTGGATTAAGGGCCCACCTGGATAATCCTCATCTCAAGATCCTTAATTACATCTGCAAAACCCAAAAAGCCTGGTGTCTACAGGATAGTATTAGGATAGGACTAAACTCCTGCTGCGGTAACAAACTGTTGAAAGCAGGTGAATATAGACCAGCCACTCTTGAAAATTACTCTTCCAACCTCTCCCTTGCCATGCCCTACTGCCCCTGGACTGGTAGATTACCATATAAAGAATTCGTCTCCTCCCAATTATGCCACTTTCGAAGAGTTAAGGGAGATTCCAGAGAATTGCTTGATGGTAGAGTATAATATTAAATTGGTAATACATAATAGTAAGATATCTGGAAATCCCCAAGTGTTCATGAACTAAATAACACACTTCTAAAGAACTCATGAATCAAAGGAGAAATTAAAAGGACACTTAAAAATATTTTAAATTGAATTAAAATGAAAACACAGCATATCAGAATTTGTGGGATACCATTAAAACAGTAATTAAAGAAAATTTATAGCACCAAAGTCACTCTGTTTTATAATTTACAACACTCTGTTATCTTCACTTAACATAGATTAGAAAAGAAGGAAGATCTCAAAACAATGAACTCAGCTTTCACCTTAAGGGAAAAAGAGCAAATTAAAACAAAGCAAGCCAAAGAAAGGAACTAATAAAAATTAATAAAATAGAAAAGAGAAAAAACATAGATAAAAGTCAATGAAACCAAATCCTGGTTCTTTGAGAAGATCAATACTATTGATAAACCTCTAGCTGGATTTTAGGGAAAAAAAGAGAAAAAACCAAATTACTAGTATCAGGAATGAGAGAGGTGACATCACCTCAGATATCAAAATGATAAGGGAATATTTTGAAAAATATTTTGCCAATAAATTTGACAACTTAGATGAAATGGGCAAATGCCTTGAAAGATACAAACTACCAAAGCTCATTCAAGAAAAAAATAGATAATCTGATTATTTCTACATCCATTAAAGAAATGGAAAATTTAGTTAAGATCATTACCATAAAGAAAACTCCAGAAAACTGGTGAATTCTACTAAACAAACATTTAAGGAAGAAATTATACTAATTCTACACAAACTCTTCCAAAATATTGAAGAGAAGGGAATATTGTCCAGTTCATTCTGTGAGGTCAGCATTACCCTGATACCCTCTATCTGCCATGTGAGGACACGACCAGAAATTGGCAGTCTGCAACCCAGAGGAGGGCTCTCACCAGAACCTGACCAGGCTGGCACCCTGATCTCAGACCCCTGGCCTCCAGAACTGTGAGCAATGAATTTCTGTTGTTGCTAAGCTCCCCACTTAATGGCATTTTGTTATAGCAGCCTGAACTGACTTAGACACTATTCCTTCTGTTCTGTTCTCCCTTTCTTCTATAGATAACAGCTTCTCTCAGTTCTTGGTTACCCATTCTCTCCTTTATTTATTTATTTTATTTTATTTTTTTAAAAATTAATTAATTTATTTTATTTTTATTATTTTTGGCTGTGTTGGGTCTTCGTTTCTGTGTGAGGGCTTTCTTTAGTTGCGGGAAGTGGGCGCCACTCTTCATCGCGGTGCACGGGCCTCTCACTATCGCGGCCTCTCTTGTTGCAGAGCACAGGCTCCAGATGCACAGGCTCAGTAGTTGTGGCTCACGGACCCAGTCGCTCCGCGGCATGTGGGATCCTCCCAGACCAGGGCTCGAACCCGTGTCCCCTGCATTGGCAGGCAGATTCTCAACCACTGCGCCACCAGGGAAGCCCTCTCCTTTATTTTTAACAGCTAAGCAAATGTATATATATATATATTTCTATTGCACCATTCTACCTATATTACACAAGGGGTTACATACTTACATATATTGTTCTATACCTTCTTACACTGAAAAATGCAATCTTGGTGATTACTCCATATTATGCATAAATTTTTTCCTCAATTTTTTAACAGCTTCACAGAATTTCTTTGTGTGATTATGTTATAGCTTATTAATTGACCTTTAATTGACATTTGGATCATTTCTAATCCTTTGCTATTGCAAATAATGCCACAATGAATAACCTAGTGCTTTAGTCATTTAGTAATATTGCTAGTGTATTTTTAGCATAGGTACCTATTAGAAATTTGTTGGCTCGAAGGACAAATACATAATTTTTTTAGATATTGCCAAATTCTCCTCAGTAGGTATTACATCACCATTTTGCATTCCCACCAGCAGTGGATGAGAGGACGTATTTCCCACAGTTTTATCCTCAACGTATGTTGTCAGACTTAGATTTTTGCCAGTCAGATAGGTGAGGAGTGGTGCTGTGGTGTTGCATAGATGTTCGTTTCTCCTGTTATGAGCATCTTTTTTAGGTTTAAGGCCCTTTTTTATGTTTCTTCTTTTTGTGTAATATCTATTTATATCATTTTACTATTTTTCTATCAGATTGTTGGTCGTTTTTTTTCCTTCAGATTTCCAGGAGCTCTTTGTATATTCTGGTATAGGTTGCAGCTATCTTTTCTCAGTTTTTCCTCTGCATTTTTTCCTTTGCCTATAGTATTTTTCTATGTAAAGCCTTAAAATTTCTTTGTGTGTAGTTGAATTTACTACTACCTCTGAATTTTGCATCATAGGAAAAAGTTCCCCACTTCCCTTGGGTTTCATCCAGTACATTTACTGTTTTTTCCCCCTTTTTACATTTGGAACTCTGATCTATTTGGAATTTTCCTAGTGCATGGATAGGCATTTGAATCTAATTTTAGATTTTTAGTTGTATGTGTCTTTCTCTTGATTGCCATTAACACACTGTTTTAATTACTATGCTGTTTTAGAATGTGTTTTATTATCTGGTAGTGCTGCTTTGCACAACCCCTCACCCCAGTAGTTTTTTTTCTCCTTAGGGTTTTCATGATTATTCTTCTTGGTCATATATACCTCAGTCAGCGCATAAATGCCCCAGCTTCCCAGTCTCTGGCAGGACAATTCTAGGAAATCATCTTCCACTTCTCAGATAAGATTACATTCAGTTGCCTACACTGTTACTCTTCTCATTAACGTCTCCTTTATTAGCTTTTTCTCTTCTCTGTCTCACTTCCTCACTTGTGCCTCCTCGAATCACCTTCCAAATAAATTAAAAGTCTTTGCCTGGAGTTCTGCATTTGAGGAACCCAAACTAAGAAAGAGTCATTTTTAGATTTTGACCTAGATGTTAACGATACCGACCACTGAGATCTGAGTATGCTATATAGGTGTGTGTGGTGGTACAGAAGGGGAGGGGGAAGTGGTGCCTTCTAATTTAACTGTTCAGAATGTTGCTTTTTAGCTTGTTCTCTGGATTATTGCTCTATAGCCTATATCTGATCTTTAGACTTAGAGCTTCTCTGAAATGCCCTTGGGAAGCGTTGGTCTCATCTTCCATGTTTTGAACTCAAGTTCCTTTTTTTTTTTTTAACATCTTTATTGCAGTATCATTGCTTTACAATGGTGCGTTAGTTTCTGCTGTATCACAAAGTGAATCAGCTATAAGTATACATATATCTCCGTATCCCATCCCTCTTGGGTCTCCCTCCCACCCTCCCTATCCCACTCCTCTAGGTGGTCACAAAGCACTGAGCTGATCTCCCTGTGCTATGCGGCTGCTTCCCACTTATTTATTTTCTCCGTCAGCTTGACCCCATCTGTGTTAGTTTCTAGGATTTTCTCAAGATTTTGAATGTTCTGCTGGCTATCTCGCTCTTTTTTTCCCCCAGTGTCCTTATGTGTATGTATGTGTCTGTATTGTTGAAGCAAAACTTCTTAGGCATATTTATCTGCGTAAGTTTCAAAGTTTATTACTTATTAATGAGGGAGTTAGCAGTTAGATAATTCCAGGCAAATTCAAAATGACAGGAAGAAAACTGGTTTAAATACATTAAGTTTTTAACTAGGCACAGACTGCTATTTTATTTCATATAATCACAAAAAATCACATTCTTATCAGTGATATAGGATTAGATTTGTGAAATGGATGAATCGGAGCTGTCCTCTCACAATTGCCAGGCATGAAATGGATATCAGAAGTAATAAGTAACGTACCTGAGAAGAAAATTAAAAGCAAGTTGATCTAATAGTTGAAATATACCCAGAAACAGGTTTTATACCCTGACAAAAGGCCAATTAGAGGTCAGCAAGATCAGTAACATTCACTGGCTGCAACCAAAAATGCTGACCAAACCAGCTGCATAAATCTCAGTCTCTATCTATCTCTCTCCCCCTCTCTCCACCTTTATCTCTATCTGTATCTCTCTCTTTCTCTCCCCACCTCTTCTCTTTCTCTATACCGCTGTTTACTTATCCATCTGTAAAGATGTCTTTTCCCCTTGGTAATTAATAAGTAATCTGTGGAGCTATACTTTGAAACTGTAAATATGCCATTGCCTGATAATTTCTCACCAGTGACTTTAGCATCCATTCATGAAACTGGCTAAAATCAGTTTTTACTATGAGAGTTACGAATGGTTATTGACATTTATCAGTTGGCATTCTTATATAGAGAAGAGCTTTTCCTTCCTCGACTTTTATTTTAATTTAGTATTGGTATAGATTCATGAATTCTTTTTTCCCCAAAATTTAATGAGTTATAATGCATTCTTGTCATTATTTACTTTACTGTCAAATTGTCCCATTGGTTTCTATCTTCTTTTGACATGTTTTTGAAAATTTCCTTAGTTTCTGGCATGGTGCTCTCAGCTTATTTTATAGTTTTCATGGATCAGCCCTGGAATTATTCATTTCTTTAGGAAGCTCAGGATTCTTATAGTAGAGAAGAGTGTTTAAAACCCAAGGTGTGGACACAAAATGTGCTCCAAGGGCACCAAGTAGCTACTTGGTTGCTACTGCTTTCAGGTCCTTTTAGTAGGCATAATTAAGAAATAGATTTCTTCTTTTATATCATGTACTAAAAAATATTTCCATATTTAGGATCATGTTCTTAATATAGATTCCCAGAATTTGAGTGATTGGTTGAAATAACATGAACATTTTAGTGTATTGATTCTTATTATAAACTTGTTTTTCAGAAGCTTTGATTTTGTGGGTACTTGTTTTGCTATATGTTTACCAGAATTAGATCTTACTTTTTTCTTTTTTCTAATTCTATCAAGTATATAAAAATTATATATTTTAAATTTAACTTCCTTTGATTACCAACAAAATTTAGCGTCTTTCTAGTTATGTTTCTCTTTGGTGAATTATTTATTCTTGCCCTTTCTCTTTTAGCATTTGCAATATTTCAAGATTTTTTTCTTTTTTTGGTTGTCTATTTGGCTAGGCATTGTGCATACTTAACCTGTGGACTTTTTTCTAACTCAATAGATTTTTCCAGTGAAACACTGAGATAATTTTTTCCTAGTTAATAATTAGCAAAAAATTCTGCAGAGTGATCAAATAAAAATCAAATATGAGGTATATGAGAAATAGGTTAAACAAGTTACTTTTTTACTAATAGTGTCAAAGAATAATATAAAAACTTGATTTTCCTCAGTCACGTTACTTTCTTTTGTGAATGTGATTTCTTAAAAAATGAAACAGTTAAAACTTACAGGTTTTGCTATTTTCTTTTTCTTTTTGACTGAATCCTTAACCCTGCCCACAAAGCCTCAAGATGTAGGTAAGAAATTTACTTGTATATCACCTAAGGAATGACTAAGTTGGGATAATTTCTATTTTTTAACTTTGTTTTCTTTCAATTTAATTTTTTGCTTGCTTTTTTCTCCCTCTCCCTAGTTTACATATACTGATCAGATATCCTGAACTAACCTTCCCAGATATTGTATTTTGGTGATCATATTACCCTATCTATAGACAGAGACAGTTATCACACCCAGCAAATGGTCACCGGCCTTATGGTAGTATAGGAAATGTTGCTGGGAGATATAATTTGGATTTGAAAATATTAGTATTTCTTGCAGATGTGTATAGTGTATGGTAACAGTGGAACATTAGATATGAGTTAAGATTTTTTTGGAAACTTGGTTGTTCAATGTATCTCCCAACTAGGTGGTAAACACCATAAGAGTATGCAGGACCTTGCTTCTTCCAACTGTACAGTTTGTAAATCTCCCCAAGCCTGTACATTCCCCAAGCCTGGCTGATGCAGTGTCAGCCTGGAGGAAAAGGTGACTTTTATATTTCTTCTGCTCAAAGGGGGAACATTTTGAACTTCATCTGTTCAGAGGTGTCTTTTTGTAATCCCTCTGGCCTGAAAGGAGCATATTTTTGTACCTTGCACCAAGGTGCTGTAAGTGTTGCCATGGCCCTGAAAATGTGGATTGTGTCTTAATTTGGTACCCCCTACAGTGTCTGCTAGTGAGCCCAGTTACCGGGCTTGAAGAAGGGTAGTCATTCTTGAGTTTTCCTTATCCTTTGCCCCTGTAACAACTTAGTAAAAAATCCTGTTGATTTTTGTCTCCAATATCTTTTGCATTCATGTTTTCCTTTGCACTTCCATTACTCCTACCAAAATTCATGTCCTGCTGATTTCTCAATAGGATAATTGCAGTCTCCTAATGGGCTTCTTGCCTTTTTCCACCTCATCCATTCATTCTTCCATCCATATATTTGACAAATAGTCCTCGTCACTTTCTATTTGTCAGGCACTGTGGGAGATCCCAGCATATCAGACATACCACTACCTGCCTGGTATTTCTTAGCATATAGAAATGATGATATTACTGTTCTATATAAACATTTTCAGTGGCTCTTCATGACTTCCAGTTGGAGCCCAAACTCCTCAGCTTTATATGAAAGATCTACATAATCTGGACCCAGTTTCTTTCTATCTTAGGTTCCATTATTCTTCTTTATGACCCACTTTTTCATCAAAGTGGATTAATTGACTTTCCCCAAAGACATCCCAGGATTTCTTACCTTTGCGCTTTTACTCACACCATTCTCTCCGCATAGAAATATGAGTTTCCTTATTTCTCAGCTAGCTGAAATCTTGTACATTTTTTTCAGACTCAACTCATATGCACCTCCTCCTATACTCCTTTTCTGGTTCCTCACCCAGAGATCATAAAGTATTCCTGTCATAGACTTACCCACATTACTTTAGAATGTCATATAGATTCTACATTGGATTATAGTCATGTTCATGAGTCACCTGCACTATGAAAGTACTTAGGAACCCAAGGTCCAGGGGGAGATGTTTTCGTCATCATTGATTGCCTCATAGTATCCAGCACAATACTTTGCAAAAGTAAGGGCTCCATGAAAATAGTCTATGTGAACAAATATAAATGTGCTCTGATAAGTATATGCTCACTGGGAGGGAATCAGTGATTTTAGACTAGATCAGAGAACACTTAAATATCTGTGTCTGACTAGCACTACAATCTGTACTACCACCAGCAAGCTCTGGTATCTCTTGTTGGGCACAGTTGTAGCATTATATCACTTAACAATGAACCCACATACTACTTTTCTAGTCATACGTGACACTTAGTGGGGAAATGGTGCTTGTATTTGACATTTGTGTCTGGGGAGCCATCAATAGTAAATCTAAAGTCTGGTCAGTGTGAGATTAATTCAAGTCAATTCAACTTAATGAATATTTTTTGAACACGTAATCAACTGTGATTAAGATCTAATATTTGGTTCATATGATGTCTCTTCTTCATGTTAAATACGCCAAAATTATTTTCTACCATCAGTTATCTATTTTATACTTTATAAATTTATCACATATAGTTATTTATTGGGAAAATGTTAAAATACCAGGATATATAATAACCTAAATATCTTTGCTTTTCAGATGATGTCAGTATCACCCAGAAATTTATAGAGGATAATATTGGATATATGTGAGTTTCTCTAAACTCATTTTGATGATGATGGTGTTTACTATAAGCTTATCTGGTACCTTCCAGAAATGTTAATGCTTCTCAAAAGTTATGTAATTAAATAAAAACCATATCAAAAAATAAATACAGTGTTAATCATAAAATTCAGATGAGGCAATTGAATTGTCAAGAAGTTGTAAAACTTATAGCCTTCACACTTTGATAATTTCCTGAGGTTAGTCTGCAAGTGGGTGTTCCTATGAGTTTTTGGTTGGACATAAATCGAAATTCTGCAGGTCATCATTGTGTACTCTGTGTGGACTGTTGCAGCACCATCATTGCATTTGCTCAATATATTCAGGAGGCATCCTTTGAAGAAGTAGAAATGTTGGTAAAAGCCATGACAGAATACAGAGATAAATGCTTGGCTGACATGACACTCCCAGAGTGTTCAAAATTAGCTGTAAGTAAATTGTTTGCATTTCCTAAACAAACAAGCTTATTTGTCAACACTGAGAGAATTTTTGCCTTGGAAATATAAAAAGAGAGATGCTCTATGGCCCTCATTTTTATTTTTTAATTAAAAAAACTTTTTTTAAAAAAACAACAGAAATTTATTCTCTTACAATTCTGGAGGCCAGATGCCTAAAATCAAGGTGTTGTAGGGTGTGCTCCTTGTAGAGGCTCTAGGGGAGAATCTGTTGAATGCTTTTCTCTTAACTTCTTGTGATAACCAGCAATCCTCAGCATTCTTTGACTTATAATTACCTCGCTCCAATCTCTGCCTCTGTCATCACATGGCCATCTTCTCTCTGAGTCTCTTCTCCTCACCTTACAAGGACAGCAGTCACATTGGATAAGACCCTCTCAATAACTTGGTTCCATCTGCTGAGACCCTATTTACAAATAAGGTCCCATACACAGGTATGGGGATTAGGAATTGAACATAACTTTT
The DNA here is from genome assembly GCF_028021215.1 of Eschrichtius robustus. Classification (NCBI taxonomy): domain Eukaryota; kingdom Metazoa; phylum Chordata; class Mammalia; order Artiodactyla; family Eschrichtiidae; genus Eschrichtius; species Eschrichtius robustus. Next base: position 62,115,662 of record NC_090827.1, on the reverse strand, counting down.
TGGGGGACATTTTTCAACCCACAACAATGAGTCTCTGTCTGGTCTCATTACAAGATTCCAATAACGAATTCTTCCACCATCTGAATGAATTTGGACCTTGAAGCCAACTTGGGAATAAGGAAGAGTTAGTTTCATGTACCAACATAGTGGCCAAAAGCTTATGTCTCCAGAAGGAAACTAAAAAAGCTGAAATGTACAGGGGCCTGAGGAGTGCTATTTTCCGCCATCTCTACTAAATCGCCACTCAAATGTGGTTTTGGGGCAGAATGAGAGTCTCTGTTCAAAATGTATATTTTAATTTTATCTATAACCCAGAGAAACAATTAATATAGGAACTGCTCATAGCAGAAATCATGGTGAGGGAGGTGAGTAATGCAGATCTTAGATTTCTAAAAGCATCATCTCTTGGCATCAGGAAGGAGAAATCTGGGCCCCTCATTTAAAAAAAAAAAAATTAATTAATTAATTTTTTTGTTTGTCTGTGTTGGGTCTTCGTTGCTGCACGTGGCCTTTCTCTAGTTGCGGTGAGCGGGGGCTACTCTTCATTGCGGTGAGCGGGCTTCTCATTGCGGTGGCTTCTCTTGTTGCAGAGCATGGGCTCTAGGCACATGGGCTTCAGTAGTTGTGGGGCGCGGGCTCAGTAGTTGTGGCACACGGACTTAGTTGCTCCGTGGCATGTGGGATCTTCCCAGACCAGGGATGGAACCTGTGTCCCCTGCATTGGCAGGCAGATTCTTAACCACTGTGCCACCAGGGAAGTCCCTGGGCCCCTCATTTTTATTTTGCCTGACTTTAGTATTTAGGGTAAGGCACTTTTCTAGGAGATGCAATTCTGTGTAATGATGCACAGGAGCACTTGGTTATGAGCTTGCAGTCCACGCCGTAAGTATACAGGCAGGAAGACAGGCAATAGCCTGGCAAAGCGCACGGAAGTAGAGGTACCTTCCTTCCCTGCCTCTCTCAATATGTACTCTGCTGTCACACCCCCTCTTCTTGGCCTCCTCCCAAGAGAGTCACCATCTGCATCTCTAGAAAACTATTACTAAACATTACCACTAAATACTTCACCAACACATTACACTCTGACCCTGTCACCTTGGAAGAGAAGGGAAAAAGCCATTATGTAAGAGAAATGTAGACAGTAGAGAAATGGGAAGAGGTTGAAGGGCCTCAGGATAGGATAGAGAAAACTTCCCAAAGTGTGGGATGGTTGTCAAGGGTGTGGGTAAAGATGCTCTGCTGGTAATATTGGGAAAATTTGGGAATCTCTTTCGCAAAGGGTGACACTCACCACTCATTGTCTCCATTGTGTCATCTCAGAAGATTGAAAAATGTCACAATGAATAAAAAATGTCTTTTACTTTTCTGTTGTCCAGAATGATGTTTTACTGGAAAATATATGTGCTATGGAGGGACTGCCACAAAAGCATAATTTTTCACACTGCTGCCATAAGGCTGACTTTGAAAGAAAACATTGTTTCCTCCATAATAAGAAAGCTGATGTAGGATTTTTGCCTCCTCTCCCTACTCTGGATCCTGAAGAGAAATGCCAGACTTATAAAAATAACAGAGAATCTTTTCTAAACAAGTAAGTTTAATTTTAGTAGAAAAATGATTTAATTGAAGAATTACTCTTAGGCTAAATCCAATATCTCTTCCAAAGGAACATAGCTGGGTTTCTTGATCATTTAGTTCATTCAACATGCATTTGTGTGTCAGATTCTGTGGTCATTGCTGAGGAGATGAACAATATATGAAACCTGCTTTCAAGATCCTTTCATTGTGATGTGTATTTTCTAATGGGATGAGCCCCAGAACTGAAGGGTGTGCATGGCACCAAAGTTCTACTGGAGGAAATAATATAGTCTTTCAATGGAGAGTGATAGCTTTTACTAAGGGTAAACATTACATCAATGGATGTTTAGCAAAAATCTGTTTTCAGTAGTGCAGTAGTTGTAGAAGCAGAGACTTTTTCTGGAAAGCTTAAACCACAAAGCTTGTTTGAACATAAGTGATTATGATCTCGGAATCTTGGATGGAGTGTGTATAGGTAGCTGTTCTTTGAACCTGAAAAGGAGAGATGCCGACCATCTGGCATGATAGGGGAAGAAAAAGAATAGCCAGAGTCCCGTGTTCATGATTAGAATGGCAATCATCATTCCTCTTTGGGAGTTGGCAACTTCAGTGATACAACTTTTATTGGAAACTCGATAACGCTGCCTTCCATTGAAGCCTTCAGTAATGGGAAATCCTTCTTCCTCTCACCTTTACTTTCACAACTTGTTCTTCTCGTCTTTTTAAATCTTCTCTTTTCCTTCCCTTGTCTACCATTCCTTCATTACCTTCCTGTTTTTTTCTTTCCCTCCTTCCTTCCTTTTTCTTTTATAGTTATATCTACGAAGTTTCCAGAAGGAACCCCTTTGTTTTTGTCCCTACACTTCTTACTGCTGCTGCTCGTTTTGAGGAGATGACTAAAATATGTTGTGAAGAACAAGAAAAAGCTAACTGCTTTAGAACAAAGGTGGGTATTACATTTGTTTTCTTAAAAGGACGAGGATTCATCCCAAACTGTAGATCTTTACTTAAAATTAAATTATAGCAGAAGAGTTGTTTACCATTTAAAAACCATTCTCTTGTCACTTTTACTGGGTTTTCAACCCATTGGCCACCTGCTACTGATCTAAATTTCTTATTACCTGAGACCCTTGAAAGACAATTGCCCATTTCTAGGGTCTCTCTTCTGGCTTTGTCTTCCTTGTGAATTGGAAGGAAATGCTAGTGAGTAAATAACCAGGGTAAAAATGACATTTTATCTTCTCTCTTGGACAAGTCCTCTTTTGACTACTTTTAAACTCTTTTAAAGTCCTCTTTTGACTACCCATGAAACTGAATCATCCTGGTAGAGATGGACAAGCTCACAGTACTCTTCACCACTCATCTTCCCATCAAGTATAATTCAGTCATTGGGAAGACTGGCCCCACCTTTATAATAAGCCACAAATTTATATTTTGATATGTACATTTCCTGAGATAAAAACCCCATAATTTTCTGTTTCTGAGCAAAGTTTGGAATTGTTTGGTTGACATGTGGTTAAGAAATAAGAGAATAGTGGGATTTTGTTCTTGCTTCAACAGAATTTCTCTTTATCCTTCAGGCAGAAACTTTCATACAATATTTAAAAGCATTATCTTCTTATCAAAAAAATGTCTGTGGGGCACTTATGAAATTTGGACCACAAATCTTAAAATCTATGTGAGTTTCATAATAAGTATTTTGTTTCTACTTGTATTTTCTTGTGTAAGTCCCATTTTTGTTAAATCATTGATGACTTTTTATTTATACTCTTCCTAGTTCCTCAAGGGTTTTGAGGTGGGGCTCAGTCTGGGTGGATTACTCAGACCAGGACATTAGGTCCGGTTGAGAGAAGACCTGCAAGGTGGGGAGACCCCAGAGAGAAAGAGGACTACTTCTGAGTTAGTTTTTGGTTAGTTGGGAATCTGAGTGGGTCTAGGAGTTCTGAACCTGAGTTTTAAAACATTCAAGTGCTTTAGACATGACTTATCCATCCATCTTTGACTTTAATGACTAGGAGACTACCCTCTAGGGATAAATTTTATTTTACATGCTTACCCTAGCCAAGTAGCAATGATGCTAGTGCAATGTTTTGTGAAAAATTCTGAGATTTCAAATAGATCAGCAGGAAAGGATTCTGTGATGAATAACCTATGCCAGCCATGGGCTCACAACAAGAAATTGTGGTCCTTAAAAGAAGTGTTTTGCTATAACAATTATGGAAGGGGGCACATCTCTCAGGCCCTTTTTTTCCCAGTCCTGATCTGGGACTCTAAATATCAACCTAGGATTTTCAAAATGATCATGTGGGCCATGCAATGTATAAATATTGGTAAAGCCATCAGTGAAAAAAACAAGGGTACTACATGCTTACTGCAGCTATTTATACTGTATTAGCAAAGAGCTCCATCTTGCCTTACCTGTTGTTCAAGTTGTTTTAGTGGTTTATCAATTCTATTTCCAGAAACATTGCTGTACTTAGTCAAAAATTCCCCAAGATTGAATTTAAGGAACTTATCTCCCTCCTAGAAGATGTTTCTTCCAAATATGATGGATGCTGTGAAGGGGATGTTGTGCAGTGCATCCATGGCAGGGTAAATATTCTATAAAACCAAGTAAAAATAGTGACTTTTGGGGTGGCTATTTTTTATTTTGAAGTTGCCCTAATGTGTGGCTGCTCACCACAATAAAATCAGAATGTTGATAAATTGGTTGGGATTAACAGATAACACTACTGTATATAAAATAGATAAACAACAAGGACCTCCTGTATAGCACAGGGAACTATATTCAATATCTTGTAATAGCCTATAATGGAAAAGAATCTGAAAAATATATATATATTCTTTTATATACATATATATTCAGTTATATATATAACTGAATCATTTTGCTGTACACCTGAAACTAACACAACATTGTAAATCACCTATACGTCAACAAAAAATAAATAATAACATAAAATAAATAAAATAAATAATAAAATGCTAACAAATAAGACCAAATAAAACTTTGGAACTTTTTATACAGGGGATTGTTTTTAGATTACTCAGAAGATTCTATTTTATATGGCTAAATGCACATGACATAAACTCCAGGAATTTAGAATTTGTGGACATTAATTTAGGCCAGACTAAAGTTTTCTTTAATATTGCAAATACTCTTTAGTTATATTAGAAATTAATAGTAAAGCTCAGAAAATGATTCATTTTTATGTTTTTAAGAGCTGCTTTCTCTGAGTTTCTTCAGGCTATTTAGGAACAGTCTTTCCAGATAAGTAAATATGTTAATTTAAAATAACTCTTACTCTAGTCTTTAAAGTGATTCTCTAATGACATATACTGGTAAATATATTGTTGACCTAGTTGAAGTTATTCATGCATACGAAGGTAACACAATTTCATTAAAAATATCCCGACTTCTTAGTTGAAATTAGGCTTTTTCTTAGTGACTTTTAATTAGTCTTACTGCTTTAAATTCACAAGGAAGCATCATGTTAATTAGACAACTTGAATTTTAGAATATGAAGATATGTACATTTTATTTCAAGTAGCGGACAGTAGATATCACCAAGAATTATTTTGCCCTTAACTGTATTTCAATGAAAAGCAATCTCACTCGCTATTTACTTTTGTACTGTTTGATTGTTTATGGGGATGTTGGTTTTATAATATTAAATATAATGTACTGAAAGGATATAATTGAAGATTTTTCCGTGAAGTTTGGAGCTGAGACTAAGGGATCATATTATATTCTTAATATCCTTTTCTTTGATGGTTTTCTGTAGAAATAAGAGGAATAGAATTGTAATTTATTCAAAATAGAAATTAATTCTCAGACAATAAGAGATGTGTTGCCTAGAACGATGGTGGCCTTAGGTGAAACGTATATATGTTTGCAAAGACGGGCTCCCTGGTTCTAGGCGGTTTGCTGGAAACATGGTGCCAGCCTCCTTTCCATTTCTCACCTCAGCTTAGAGCTTCATCTCATTCCTTATCCTCAGTGTTCCCCAGAAGACGATTCCAGGCCAGGGGAACAGCTTGAGCAAAGTCAGAGAGTCTGGAATAGCCTGGTGCTTTGACAGAACTCAATGTAGTTCATGGGACGCTAGGACAGAGAGTAGGAGGAATGTACAGCCTAATTCTGGAGGGTCTGGAGAGAGGACTAGAGGCTAGACTAGCTTTTAAAAAATTATCCAACTAATGTGTAACCAAGATAGCTTCACCCTCTCCCTTATTCCCGTAACTTTATATGGAGGTCAGAATTGGGTAGGGAGAGTAGGGAGAGGGGAGAGAGTAGGGTTTACTATTTTGTACATTATTTGATAATTTGAACAGCTTCAAATGAATAATATCCTTAGGAAAATGGCAACAATGAGCAGAATATCTCCTTATGTTTGAGAAGCCTTCATCTGGCAGTTGCTATAGTGGTTCATTTGTTTACCATTCTTTCATTCACTTATCAAATATTTCTTGAGTTTCTACTATATACCTGGCAATGTGGTTTCAGGCCATAAGAGAAGAAATCTAGGATTATAGATATTACAGTAACATGTCTTTGGTGGCCCTCATTAAAGTACAGATGAACTCTTATGGGAAAGAAACAGCATTTAGAATTTAAAATGCCGATACACCAGTGGAGTAGGGGTAAAGTATTTAAAAGATTAATACTTAACAATGAATGTAAACTTATGAGTCTATTTTTCATAATTATATCATCTAAAATCCTGAGAAATAAAGCTTGCCTTAGTATGAAAGTTCATTGTATTCAATCAATACAAAATTTAATTATCTATCAAATTAGCTGATGAAACAAGTCCAGATGTTATGCACATGGTTGATTTTGCGTTGAGTTTTGAAGGAAAATCCAGCCCTGAAGATATTATGAAAATAAAGTCATTTCCCATTCTTATTTGATACAGAGCAAGGTCATGAGCCATATTTGTTCAAAACAAGATTCCATCTCCAGCAAAATCAAAGAGTGCTGTGAAAAGAAAATACCAGAGCGCGGCGAGTGCATAATTTACTCAAATAAAGATGATAGACCAAACAACTTACCCTTAAGAGAAGCAAAGTTTACTGAAAGCGAAAATGTGTGTGAGGAACGAGATGCTGACCAAGAGAACTTCATGGCCGAGTAACATAACTCTATATTGACATTTATCAGGCAAATAGAAACTTTGGATTTGACCTATTTTGGCTAACTTGGTGGAAGGAATAGGGATCATTTAAATCACATAAGTATTGGGTCTCACATAATTTTAAGAGTCATGGCTATCGATTATAGTCTTTTTACATGATTTTAAGAAAATGCAACTGTGTCATGATGTGATGGCTAACATTTATTGAGCACTTGATATGTGCCAGACAATGGGCTGAGTACTTTATATGGATAATTTATTTTAATTCTCATACAGTCATGTAAAATAAGTGTGATTTCTCCCAATTTTCAGAAGAGCAAACTGAGGTACACAGAAGTTAAGTAACTTGTTCAAGTTTCACAGCTAAAATATGGCAGAGTAGGGATTAGACTCCAGGAGGTCTGGCCTGAGAAGTTGCAGGCTTACCTGTCATGCTCTGCCCTCCCCTGCCATCCCTCCCCCTACACAGCTGCCCAGCTGTTCAGGGGAAGACTAGTTGACTTGGAGCCAAAAGGACTAGATTTGAGTCCTGGTTGACTCAGGGGGACAAAAGTTAACCTCTCTGTATTTTAGGTAATCATATATAAAATTCATATAAGAATATTTGTTCATTCCAAATATTTTGGTAATAAAATATAATCCAGGGACTTTACTAGGTTAGACAGGGTTCTTATCCCCAAAAAGCTTTCATCATTAGGAAGTGTGATGTGAGAAGAGATAGCCTCATAAATGAGTGCAAGAAATGCTCTTTGGTTTCTGATAGCACTAGATGATAGGTAATGTGGGGACAGGGGAGGAAGTTCCTGGGGACCCTGGAAAGGCTTGATGGGGAGGAGGTACTGGAAGAAATTTTAGTAATCTGGACAGAAGGAGTAGAGCATGGATAGAAGTGTAAAACTGCTTGGTGTATATGTGGTTGTGAATAGGGTTTCTGCAGTGAGAGAGGAGGGTAGTGAGAGGTAGATGGGTCAGATCATACAGGCATGCTAAGTAATGAGATGCCACTGAAGGGTTTTCACTGAAGAATAAGGAAGGACAAAATCACTTTTGTTTTTTAGAAACTTCATCTGGAATGAATCCCAGTTTGGGGCTTAGGTGGTTGGTAAGTAGTTTTCAGACTCAATGAGATGGGACGAATGGGGGAATGTTTTGTGGGAAAGAGAATATGTTTGAATCTGACCACCTTCACTTTGAGGTGCCTGTGAGGTAATTAATTGGGAATATCACAAGATAATTTTATATATGAACATGGAATTCTGGAAGGAGGTCTGGATTGAAGATACAGGTTATTGAATACTCACCAAAATTTCAGTGCTTCCCATCTATTAACCAATTTAATTTTCAGAACGACCTTCTGAGGTTAGAACACTTTTATTATCCTCATTTTACAGGCAAGGAAACTGAGGCACAGAGGTTAAGTAACTTGCTACAAAGTCACACAACTAATATGTGGTGGAGCCAGGATTCAAATGTAACCAGTGTGGCTTCAGACTCCTGCTCTTATAACCACTGTGCTCTATTGCTTCTCATGAGTCATGGACGCTAAGTCACATTAATCTAAATGATAGATGCAATGCGTTTCACTTGTACCTGACATATGCTTGCTAAATGGAAGCAATTTTCAGCCTCGTCCTCATCCTCATCATCTCCATCACCATCACTATGACAACTAAAATAGGGTTTGAAGCCTGGGGAGAAATGATAGAGCAGCAATGAACATGCTGAGCCAGAAATGTTTCAGGTGCAGTTTTCCTGGATGCAAACATTTGATGCAAGACCTCAGTGGATCTGCCAGGCTAGGGTCGGCTCCCAGGGGTTTTTGTTTGCAATATTTTGGTGGTGTGTTTTTAGGTGTAATTTTATTCCTAGAGAAAGGTCCATGGCTTACATGAGATATTAAGGGGAACACTTGATTCTCTGAAGGTTAAACACCACTGCTTTAGGATATGGGAATGTATCCCACAAATGGGATTGAGAAGGCAGGTGGGGAAGCAGGAGAGATGATGTCAGAAAAACCAAGATTAATCAAGAAAAAAAGGTTGCAAAACAAAAAGAGATTAAAAAAAGTCCCTTGGACTCGGAAAACTCTTGTGAGGTATTGCTCTCTCAAAACATAGATCATTTTTACTTAATTTGAATGAATAGAGAAGATACTTTTATGAAGAAGATTGTAAACAGCACAGTCGAGGTAGTTAAAGAAAACACCTCTCTTTTGAGAAGAGAGTCAGCTTGGTTTAAACAAGAATGAAGTAGGCATCCTATGGGACCTAGGTTCAAATTTTATACTTCCATTAACAGCCAGGTGCTTAACTGGTCTGAGACTTAGTTTCCTCAGCTATAAAATAGTGCTTATCTTGAGGGTTAAGTGAAGTTAAATGAGAAAGTGTTTTATAAAGGGTAGGAAGCCTATCTTGGTCTCCTATGCACAAGGCTTGATCCAGTGCCTCGCACCTACTAAGGGCTTAATAACTGTTAGCCTCTTCTCTCTCCCTTTTTCACTTTCTCCCTAAATCACACCCACATATACTTCACCGAGGCCATGGAAACCTTCGCAATGACTTAGGGTGGCAGGAGTGATTATTCCCATATTTGACAAGTGTCAGGATGAAGGAATGAGCAAAGGCTGCTCCACAATCTCTCCCCAAGTTGGCACCGGGAGTGGGGAGAAATCCATATTCCCACCATCTCAAGATGGAGGTCTGAATGCGTTTTCCAACAGAATTATACTCGATATGTATTTTCTAAAGTATTGGTGGCATGATCTACTATTTCTGATGCTTTATGGATTAAATCATTCTAACAGTGAATGCTAAATACCTTTAATCATTCTATCCCTCCAAGTAAACGGGTTGTTAGTTTAAAACATAATATGGAAGAGAGCCTTTGTAAAATGATCTCCTGTTGTCAAAATGTCCTCTTAAATCACTCCCTGACCAAACCAGAGGAGGAACTTAGCATTTGAAGACAGACTCAGTATTAGAAGATCTCTCTGGAGTAAAAGATAGCAGGATTTGATGTTTTGCTCTTTCTCGAAGTTCTAATATACAAAATATTTTACACATCGCAGGTTTCTTTATCAATACTCAAGGAGACATCCAGAACTGTCCACACCAGAGTTGTTAAGAATTGCTGGAGTGTATGAGGATCTCCTGAGAGAGTGTTGCAACACGAAAAACCCTCCAGACTGTTACAGACATGCGGTAAGTTCCATCCTAGTAGGCTCAGAGAATTAAATAAACAAAATAAAACAACAAACATTTAAAAACTATCACAGTTTCACTCTGGTAAGTTGATCATTGGGAAGACCAACATCATCGGTTTGGGTTACTCATAATGTTTTGAACTACAAATCCTGTGTGTTGATGCAAAAAATTCTTCCCATTAAACATTTATATTTTTATTTATGTACTCTGTAGTTTCTTGGGCCAATTCAGTTTTTTGTTATAGTGAAAGTGATAAATGATTATTAAAGCTGATTAAGAAAGTATCAAAATTTACAAAGAAAAAAATAAAAATTTTCTGATTCTGTCACCAAGAAATAGCTATAATTAACATTTTTTCATCTTTTCTCTGCATATATGAATATATTTATATGTGTGTTTAAAAATAAGATTGGAATAATACTTTCTTAAGAAAACTTTGGATCTGTTTTTATTTATTGGCATAAAAAACATTTTATGTTATTAAACAGACTTTAAAAAATGTACTTTATTTTACATGATGGTATTCCATCATAATAATTGATTTAAATTCTCTCATACTGTATGTTTGAGATTTTGGACATTTATTTAGCTTTTTTAAAAATTTTATTTGTAAGTGACCCTAAGTATCTCACTCCATTCATCTTTATTCATATTTATGGTTATTTTCTTAAGACAGATTATCAGAAGGAAAATTATTAGGTCAAATTATATAGACTTTAAAATAAAAAATATTTGATACAAATGGCCAGGTTACTATCTAGAAAGTTATTACCACCATATAGTTCTATAACAGTGCTTGAAAATGCTCATTTTACCTACACCTTCACCAACATTGCACATAGAAATTAACTTTGCTAAATAGTGAGCACGTTTTAAAAATTTAATTAATTTTTTTAATGAAGTTAAACTTTTCCCATATGATTTTAGCTACTGTAGTTATAAATTTCCTGTGAACAATTTGTTCACGTTTTTTACCCATTTTCCTGTTGAAATTAGCATTTTTTAATATCAGTTCATATGCACTTTTTGTGTATTATAGAAATTAATTATTTGTCATTTTTGATTTGTTTCTCATTCATTTGATAAGTGTTGCTTTTGCTTTACTTAAAAAATTACCTCCACTTGCCAAAAATGCCAGTTTACACCCATTCATATTTGAGCAAGAAGTAAGAAGACTTAAGTTTTATCCAGCTCTACCACTGTCCCTAACAAGGAGGTTTGTTCCTGACCCTTAAATGAATCATAGTGCTAGAAAATTCTCTTTATTATATGGAGACACAATTCGTCCCACAGCATTCATCCACTGGTGTGTAGTTTTCTCTCTAGTGGTCACTTAGTAGATGTCCAATTTTATGCCACGTGAGAGAGAGTTTGTCAAATATTTGAAGACAATTATTGGAGGTTTTAAGTTCCAATTCTAAGTGATGAAAAAGAAGATATAAAAAAGATACACGTGATTAAAAATGTTCTGTAGCAATACTTTCTCACTGGGTGATTCTAGGCAAGCCACTTGACTTCATAGGGCCAGATAACTTCTCTGGCCACTTCAAAGTGAGAATCAATATGATCATTGTCTGGGAATTCCCTGGCGGTCCAGTGGTTAGGACTTGGGCTTCCACTGCAGGGAACACGGGTTCGATCCCTGATCGGGGGACTAAGATCCCACATGCCGTGACGCGGCCAAAATAAATAACTAAATAAATACATACATAAAAAAAATAAACAGCTTGTCACCTCTTTCTAAAAAAAAAAAAAAAATATGATCATTGTCAACATCAGATTTGAATTTCACTTTGCAGACTGGAAAGCTCTATAAGGTAATGATACCTCTACAAGGTAATGATAATGAAAATTTTGAGCTTTCAAATTTAGCAAAAACCATATCTATAACTTAAAAATTCAAATTCTTACATATATAAAAACTACCTTCAATTTAATGAATAGCGTATGATAATGAGAGTTTGAAAATGCTATATAAATTAAAAAAGCAATTAGACAAGTTGACTTGAAGCTTATGATTAAATTTTAGATAAAATGTTCATAAACATGATTGTTCGTATTTTCAGGAAAACAAATTCAATGAGACAACTGAGAAAAGCCTCAAGATAGTACAGCGAGAATGTGAACATTTTCAGATTTTGGGGAAGGATGACTTGAAATACCAGTAAGTTGTTTGCACAAGTAGGTTAACGATGGTGACCAGGATAAAATAAAGAGTGCCACAAAGTGTCAAAATCTTAGCTCAGTCTTTTAGTTATGACAAGTTCATAAACTCTGGGAAAGAATAAAAACATAAAAGTCAAGAAGGCGCATCAAGCTGTCATATTAAGCGCTTACCAGAAATGAGGCTAGAAATTGAAGACATACAGGATTCTGGACAAATTGATTCTCTAATGCATTAGTTTTTGTTTGGACTAGACTTTCTCACTCCCAGCCCAGAATTTCTGGATTTTACCCCATTTCAGGAGTGTGGGGTGGGATGGAGAAAACTTCAGGTTGTTATAATTTCCCAAGGAAGAATTATTTAAGGAAATAATTCTTATTGAGTAAAAAAAATAATTCTGGATTTACTTAACACTTTAATATTCATTTTTAAGTATTCTTGTGAGCATTCACGAATAATATGAAGTTTGTTCTGGATTTTCTTAATTAATTACCATGCTAATGTATTGTGTGTTGAAACCAAACATCTTCAAGTCACAACAAAACACAGCTTAAAAAATATATTTTCACTATTTCTGCAATTAGGCTGTTATCTGACAACTCAGCCCATTAAATATCTTTGTTTCCTCCATCTCAGATTATCCTTTTCCAACATGTATCTATTAAATTTTCCCTTTGAAATATTTATTAACTGCTCAAGGGATTTCAAGCAGGATTTTACATACTAGCCAAGATATTTTCTTCCAAGGAGCTCCTATACTCACAGGTGAAGAAGGATGGGCAAATCTGAGAGTTTCTGAATTATCATGAAATTAGAAGGAAACTGAAACACAGCGATCTAGGAGGCAGGGTGCAGGAACACAGGGAGTGAAGGGACAGTTCTCTACCACTTTGTGAGAGAGCTGAGGTTCGCATTGCCCTTACATTGGTTGTCCCTAGCCTGGCAGGGTCGGGGCTTCAGGGGGCTAGACAAGGGAAAATGCGTACCTGCTTTTGTCCAGAACAAACAGACAAATGTTCTTTCAGCTACCTCATCAATCTCACAAAGCTAGCCCCCCAGCTCTCCACTGAAGAACTGACCTTTCTTGGCAAGGAAATGGTGACAGCTTTGACCACCTGCTGTACACTGAGTGAAGAGTTTGCCTGCGTTGATAATTTGGTGAGCCTGGCCCATGTGCTTGACTATTCCTAAAAGAAAAAAAAAAAAAAAGGATGCTTTTGCACTCATTGATTTATAGTGATTATCCGTCTTCCTCTCTTCATTGTTTTCAAGATTGTTAAGCAAGGAAGGTCAAGTTTTATTTTTGGCTTACTGTGTCAAAATCCTGAGAAGCAAAAGAGAAGTCTTAAATATTTGCTTGGGGTTCTCCAAATCATCTTTATTACTTCTTATTTATATTAGAAGCAATTTGTTAGAGCAAACCACTTGGAATCATAGAATTGTTTCAGAATGATAGAGAAAACTTCATAATCTTAAGTAATGGGATAAATTCTCTCTCTTGTCCCACCAGGTCAGTAAGAGAATTGCTGCTTCCAGCCCAGTTCGGGTTGGGTGTACCTTTTTAGGTCTGGGGTGCACAGTACGCGGGGGACATCCCAGAGGGGACTAAATCTAAGGGCCACAGTGTCCTGATGCCATTTTCAGTTGGCTGTTTGCAGCTCTCTGCTCAAAATCACAAATTTGTGTATATGTTAACAAGAATTAATCTCTAGGCATTTAAATTGCTATGGCTTTAATTTTTGTTATAATGCCATTTAGGACCCCAGCCTCTACTTTTCTTTGCACGTCGTTTCATGTTACAAGTGCATGGGGTTTTCTAAGTTGACCGTGATATTAGCACAAACTAACAATTCATCTAGCTGTATTTCAAAACTCCATTGCAACTTTCATTGGTATAGGTGGACTTAGTTCTTGGAGAGTTATGTGGAATAAATGAAAATCGAAGTATCAACCCTGCTGTGGACCACTGTTGTAAAACAAACTTTGCCTTCAGAAGGTCCTGCTTTGAGGGCTTGGAAGCCGATAAGACATATGTGCCTCCATCTACCTCTCAAGGTTTATTTATCTTTCACGCAGACTTGTGTCAGGCTCATAACGAGGAGCTCCAGAGAAAGAAAGACAGGTACAGACGTTCTCTACTGTTCACCTTTTTCTCAGCCGGAAGACATATCATGTATTAATGAGAAGGTTTATTGTAATGGATATGTGATTTTGGTGTTATAATCCTGTTCTTTCTGTCAAACTGTCCAGCCTGTCCAATTATAAGTTAAAACCGAGCTAGTCTTTTCCTTTGCTAGAGCCTTGGAGTGTCCAAAAGACTGTATTTGAAAAGGTGGGTGAGAGTAATCATAAAAAAGCTCATAGAAGGGTCATAATGAATCAGATTTTCTTGAGAGAATGTCATAGATGTTTGCTCTGAGAATCTCTCTTAATGTCTGAAGATAAGAGAGGCCAAAAAGGAACACGAATTTTGCTTTTGTTTTCTCAGGCAATGCTATAAATGCCAAGGAATCAGATCTTTTTTTTTTTTTTTTAGATTAAGCAGTGTCTGTATCAAGTGGAGTGGAAACAGAATTCAGTTATTGAGAAAGGGGGAATAGATGTTGCTTTGGACATGAATTTTCTAGAGACAGCAAACGTAGTCACATATTCTACAGTATTGTGCATATTGAAGACTTACTATATGTTCCCATATTTTATACAATTTTGTCCATGACTACGTAACTCTCCAAAGATTGTTATAATGGAATCCATCCTGTGTGTTTAACAGGAAAGTTTCAGGACATCCTTTCAAAAGTGGAGTATTTTAACTTTTTACATTCACCCAAATGGAGATTCCTAAGACATATGATTCTATAACTAGCCTTTTGGAGAAGAGGGCTGCAGAAAGAAATCGTTAATTAATTCTGTTTGACATCACTGGGTCACAGGTTTCTTGTCAACTTAGTGAAACTGAAGCCTGAACTTACAGGGGTGGAGCTGCAGTCATTGCTGGCGGATTTCACGAATGTGGTGAAGAAGTGCTGTCAGGCCCAGGGGCCTGAAGCCTGCTTCAAGGAAGAGGTACTTCCAGCTCTTTTCCCCCTGAAATCCAACTGGTATTCCTGGTCAAACAAAAGAAACCAGAACTCCCCTTAGGACCCCGCTTCCTCCCTGCAATGTCTCCCAGGCTGAGGCCTGAGAGCACAATCGCTACACAACTAAATATGCAGACGTCTCTCTGACAGGGTTTTGGCACCATCTCCTTGGTGACAACATGGTGTAAGAAAAGGTGTCAGGAAATCATAGGTTCTATGCCAGCAGTCTTGGTCATGTCACTTAATCTGAACTGTGGTTCATCTTCTTTAAATGAGGACGGTAATAATTATCCTTGAATTATACCGTCCAGTTGGTTAATAAATAGTTAATCTGACTTGCAAAGGAGATCATATCAGTCTCAAAGGGAGGGGAGCAGGAAGGACATCAGGAAGTGATGAGGTCTTTCAGGGGGTGTCTGTGTCACCTTCCTGGCCCTTGTCCCAACATCCCCTGCTAGAGAATACCTGTGTGTGAAGTGAGGAGGTGGCAGAGAAGATGAGAGGAGATGTGTCCCCTGCTGGTTCTTGTTCCA
The DNA here is from genome assembly GCF_028021215.1 of Eschrichtius robustus. Lineage (NCBI taxonomy): Eukaryota > Metazoa > Chordata > Mammalia > Artiodactyla > Eschrichtiidae > Eschrichtius > Eschrichtius robustus. The sequence goes on along the minus strand of NC_090827.1, from coordinate 62,099,972 downwards.
GGAACCTCAGGCACCTGTGAGTGTCGGCCCCAGTGGATACTCCTTGGAAGCACCTTGCCCACTGTTTCTTTCCTAGTGACACCCACTCCCCTCCAGACTCACTCACAACTCGTGCACACACACGTACTTCGTTCACACTCACAGGCTTCATGCACACTCACAGGCACACACACACACACACACACACACACACAGCTTTCATTCTGGTTGAGGGCCCTCTGTTTTTCTGAGTGAGTGCTTAGTCTGGGAAATTTTTTTGGCACAGACTACTAGTTTTTTTGAAAAACATGCTTGATTTCATTAGAGGGTATTAGTAACATCTAGCATTTATCCGGGTGAGTGTATGTATTGAGACCACATAAAGGGAGAGATGAATTCCCTGGCAGTTTGTAAAAGGCTGGGGTGTCTGTTTCCAAGTTCACCAGAAGAAATTGTTCATTGTCTCCTGTACAACATGGGAGTGGTTTAACTTTTCTTTACAAAACTCAAGACAACATGCTTCTCTAAATTCAGATAAAAATGTCTTAAATTTTTCTTTTCATTTTTTTTTATTGGAGTAGAGCTGCTGCACAATATTATATAAGTTACAGGTCTATAATATAGTGAGTCACAAGTTTTAAAGGTTATGCTCCATTTATAGTTATTATGGAATACTGACGATATTCCCCATGTTGTATAATATATCCTTATAGATTATTTTATATTTAATAGTTTGTACTTCTTAATCCCCTACCCCTATATTGCCCCTCCCCCCTTCCCTCTCCCCACAGGTAACCACTAGTTTGTCCTCTATATCTGTGAGTCTGCTTCTTTTTTGTTATATTCACTAGTTTGTTGTATTTTTTAGATTTCACATATGCGTATATCATACAGTATTTGTCTTTCTTTGTCTGACATTTCACTAAGCATAATGCCTTCCAAGTCCATTCTTATTGCTGCAAATGGCAAAATTTCATTCTTTTTTTTTAATCTCTGAGTAGTATTATGTTGTATATACGTGCCACATCTTCTTTATCCATTCATCTGTCGATGGACACTTAGGTTGCTTCCATATCTTGGCAATTGTAAATAATGCTGATATGAATGAACATTGGGGTGCATGTATCTTTTCAAATTAGTGCTTTTTTTTTGGACACATATCCAAGAATAGCATCGCTGGGTCGTATGGTAGTTCTATTTTCAGTTTTTGAAAACCCTCATACACTGTTGGTGGGAATGTAAATTGGTGCAGCCACAGTGGAAAACAGTATGGAGGTTTCTCAAAAGTCTTCCTATGTGTTTTTATTTCTTTTTTTTTCTCTCTCAGGGTCCAAAATTGTCAGCCAAAAGTCAGGTTGCTTGAAAAACATCAAGTAAAACTCACCAAAGGTAATAACTTCTATCTCAATCAAAGGTTAAATGTATTGGTAACTTATTTGGTCATTTTGGCTTTTCCCTTCTCATGCTTCAATGTCAATTTCTGGCTCATCCCCCATGCCTTACACCTAACAGACCCCAGTACTGGTCCTGTAATGTTTCTCTGAGTATCATTCACTCCTTATGGGATGGCACAGCTGCATTTGTGCTAGCACCCTCTTACTGTCCCAGCAGTTTTCTGAATACCTAAAGGTATCCACTCTTCTGCCCTTCCGCTACTACAGTCAGATGTCTGGACCAGGAAGGAAAGGCAACCGAATCTATGAATGTTGACAGGGAGAGGAGGGAGTTGGGATGGGCAGACAGGCCTCAGTAAAGCTGTTCTAAGAGTCTCTTGCTTCAGTATTTACATAAAAGAAAAGTGATATGTTAGGGATTTCAAAAAAGTGTATAAAGGATCTCTTCTTCCCTGCAGTTTGTGTAAGACGAATTCACAAACTTTAGGAACAAAATGTTGAGTAGGTATAGCAAGGATGTTCAGTGTCCAGGAAGAGAGACCTGGACCTCCACAGGGAGTAGGTTTGGATCTACAAAAGGCAAAACATAGTTACCACTAACAGTTCTTTTTATATACATGACTTTCCATCACCCAAGTTATAACATTTCATATTCTTTTGCTGCACAAAATACTATTTTTCTTTCCAGGTTTCGGAGAAAAGAGAGGAAGACCAACATACCTGCTTCCTATCTGTCCTGTGGTGAATTTCATTTTCTGAGAAGAACACAGTAAAAAATTCTCCTGTAATCATTATCTGAGATCATGTTATTGCAGCAAGCAATAAACAACAACATTATAAAGTTATTTCTCAAAGACTAATTGTCATGTGTCAACTTGTTAACAAAATTAAACAATCAAGAGTCATTCATTCCTTCAGGATCTTTGGCTCATTGGCTAAATCTACTACTTTATGGAAGACAGGACTCTGAAATAGCAACTGTGAGGGCAGAATCCTCACAGATTCTGTTCTTGATGCTACTGGGAAGAAAATGGGGAGTTGTGGGCATGCTGCATGACCTCTACTACTACTACTACTATTACTACTACTACTGCTATTACTAGCTGGGATTGAATGTTTTCAATGTAAAAACATTGTCGTAGGTACTTCTAATGCATTACCTCATTTAACTGTAACAACTCTATGAAGTAAACCTTTTTTATTCCCATTTTACAGATAGGGAACCTGAGGCTTGGGGATATAAACAAATCTGTTCAATGTCATATGACTAGTAATTGCCAGAACCAAGGTTTGAATTTGAGCCCTCTAATTTCAGAAGAATATTCTTAGCCACTGTACACACTGCCTGTGTATGGCCGTGTTGTGGGTGTCTTATAAAATCTGTTATTAAAAGAAGGGGAAAACTGCCCAAGCCATCTGTGACAGTGACTCTTTTCTCCCCACATCCCCACTCCATGCCAAAATTGCTATTATGCTGGAGCTGTAAGCTTGGCAGTGACATCTAAGGAGAGGGAGTGGTAGGAACTGGGAAGCCAGGAAATGTAGGTTGGTCATGGGATCATGGCTTGATGATCCTGGCTGTTCTCTAAACTTTTAAGGTTTTTAGTATTTCAATGTCTGAAATGAAAGATGATGACCATCGAAGAGATAAATACATGAAAATATTCAGAGTTCTTTTGGTTTAACATTTAGAGCATAGTGTTTGGGATTCTCATTCATTTATCAACAAATATTTATTAGATCCTACTGTGTGTCAGACATTGTAGATGCAAATATGAGGCAATTAGACATGGTTCTTAAGTCCTGCTGGGCAGGGGAGAAGGATAGTAAGCAATCGCATACAGTGTCATAGGTGCAGGATGGAAACAGCCCCTGCTGTGGGAGCACATAACACCCGCACTCAATCTAAGCTGAAGATGCAGATGGGTGGGGAGCGGGGTGATTATATTCCTTCTGCCAGTAACTTGCTGTATGGCCTCAGACACAAGTACCCTACGATCTAAGACTCCCATTTCTTGGTGTAGGGTGAAAGAATAATCCCCACGTCACAAAGGCTTTAGAGAAATGTATTAAATTACTATATAAAGTATCCAATACAATGGCCAGCAGATAATAGGTGTTTAATTCATGAAGCTATTTTGTCCTTTTACCATTTTTCCAAGCACTCTTGTTTGTTAACAAGGATAATAAGGAAGAAAATTTTACTTAGATCATGAATAATAAGTTTAGCAAACAGAAGTGAAACAGAGAATAGTTTGCTAATTCAATTTTGTACCTAGTAGTGGATTCTGCTATGTGTCCAGTGCTATGTTAAGAGCAGCAGATATGAAACCAGAGACCCAGGAAACTCTGCCATCACAAGACTCTATTATCACAGAGGAAATTGCCGTGCAACTCTCTCCACTGATGTGCCAGAGAACACACTGAGAGAAGGCGGGTAACCAGTGTGATGTGAAGAAAGGAAGGAGAGGAATGTTTTATTCAGAAGTCATGCTTTTGCTGGAGAAGAGAGGATTTGGAACAAGGGCAAGTCACACTTACTCTGTATTGCTCAGACAGAAGCCATACCAATGAATAGAACGTACCTGGACTCACTCGATGCAGGAAGACTTTTCTAGTACTAGAGATCTTTGGAAACGTGATCAGCCTTGGATGCTATAATGAGGGCCAAGGCTGCACGTGCATGAGCCATCACCACCCAGGTTTTTGGTGGGATCCAGGGACCCAGCCTTGCTCTTTCTAACTCTGTTTCTATGACTTGGACTAGAATTAGGTTTGCTGTAAAAATAATATTTTTAAAAATCATCATTGTGTCTTGTACTTGGACACCTTCCATTTTTGATCTTAAAGGTCAGCATGGAGATCTTCCTCTCTTAGAGAACAAATTCTGTGCTGTCTTTTGAATTCTATCACAAAACCCATTCCCTTGCCTTTGCTTAAATAATCCCCACAGCTTGTCTTTCCTCTGGTCTAAAATTCTGTTATTAATTACTAATAAAGAACTTAACTTTTTTTATGTCTTCAAGAATCTCTTACTGTGAAAGAAGGATTACCATGAGAAATTAATTTTGTCCAAATTTTTTAAAAAGAGGAACTAGTTTAGCACACATACAACAGTTTTTTTTTTTTCTTTAAGTAACAGCTCCAATCAATTAATAGTGGCTGTAATGAGGCATTGTGCTGTGAATGATTCTAAGGCTAGTCTAGGTTCAGAGAGAAAGAGTACAGTGATCAAGTAGTAATGTCTGCAATGGGTGACAGTCTGGCAGCACTCATCCAAAGGATTTGCTATCCCTAGAGCAATAGGTCCATTTCTGATAGTCCCAGGCGGCTCAGAGTAAGATCTCAAGGGAACAGCTCTAAAGGTGCAAGACAGAAAGAGATGCTGAGCATTAAGACAGTTTAAAGGACCCTGAAATTCTACCACACAGGGCCATCAATATTCTTTACCAAAAGCCAGTGTGTCCCAAATCTAAATAACAGATTTGTTGTTGTTGTTGTTTTTCAGGCAAATATATCTGTCCCACTTGTGATATTTCTTCGCCTAGGAAACCAGAAATGAGAATATGTGGGTAGAAGAATCAAGCAGTGGACTGCCAGCCGTAAAGATTATCTGGTCCAAACCCTCCGTCTATAAATGAGGAAACTGAGGACAGGAATGGTTGAAGTATTAACCAGTGATCTTCCATTTCCAAAACTTTTAATCTTTACATTTAGCTTAAACTTTTTTTTTTAAAAACATCTTTATTGGAGTATAATTGCTTTACAATTGTGTGTTAGTTTCTGCTGTATAACAAAGTAAATCAGCTATACATATACATATATCCCCATATCTCTTCCCTCTTGTGTCTCCCTCCCTCCCTCCCACCCTCCGTATCCCACCCCTCTAGGTGGTCACAAAGCATCGAGCTAATCTCCCTGTGCTATGCGACTGCTTCCCACTAGCTATCTATTTTACATTTGGTAGTGTATATATGTCCATGCCACTCTCTCACTTTGTCCCTAGCTTAAACATTTTATTTAATTAGTAATCACCTGTGTCCTGCCCTAGACCCAAGAACTGGATGAATGATAGGCAAAGCAGAAAATAGCTGAAGGATGTTGGGACCTCAGCTTTTAATACTAGCTCTTGGGTGGTGTGGGCTCTGACATCAGACAGACCTGAAGTTCTACCTGTGAGTCCAGGAGCAAATTATATGACCCCGAGTCTTAATTTATTATTCAAGAAATAAGAATATGGCTACCTAAATGTAATCATATAAAGTGCCAGACTCACAGCAAGCACTCAGTAAATTAGGTTGCAGTCCCTTGGGTTTGTTCCCAAGATCTATGCTCCCCACTCTCTCCAGCGACATAAAAATGTGCCCAGCACTGGAACCCAGGCCTTCATCATTTATCTGAATCTGGGAGAGTACATGTTTACCTGATCTGCTGGCATTTTTGAACTTTGTACACGTCAACAAGCATTTCTAGGAAATGAGATATTTACAAAAGTGTTTATTGATTACTTTATTCCAAGGTCTATGTGGTGAAATATTGAAAAAACAGGTAGATTGACATGACTCGTTTTATTTTATTTAATTAATTAATTAATTAATTAAGAAAAATTTTAACATCTTTATTGGAGTATAATTGCTTTACAATGGTGTGTTAGTTTCTACTTTATAACAAAGTGAATCAGTTATACATATAAATATGTCCCCATATCTCTTCCCTCTTGCGTCTCCCTCCCTCCCACCCTCCCTATCCCACCCTTCTAGATGGTCACAAAGCACCGAGCTGATCTCCCTGTGCTATGCGACTGCTTCCCACTAGCTATCTATTTTACATTTGGTAGTGTATATATGTCCATGCCACTCTCTCACTTTGCCACAGCTTACCCTTCCCCCTCCCCGTATCTTCAAGTCCATTCTCTAGTAGGTCTGCATCTTTATTCCCGTCTTGCCCCAGCTTCTTCATGACCGTTTTTTTTTTTTTTTAGATTCCATATATATGTGTTAACATACGGTATTTGTTTTTCTCTTTCTGACTTACTTCACTCTGTAGGACAGACTCTAGGTCCATCCACCTCACTACAAATATCTTAATTTCGTTTCCTTTTATGGCTGAGTAATATTCCATTGTATATATATATGCCACATCTTCTTTATCCATTCATCTGTTGATGGACACTTAGGTTGCTTCCATGTCCTGGCTATTGTAAATAGAGCTGCAATGAACATTTTGGTACATGACTCTTTTTGAATTATGGTTTTCTCAGGGTATATGCCCAGTAGTGGGATTGCTGGGTCATATGGTAATTCTATTTTTAGTTTTTTAAGGAACCTCCATACTGTTCTCCATAGTGGCTGTATCAACTTACATTCCCACCAACAGTGCAAGAGGGTTCCCTTTTCTCCACACCCTCTCCAGCATTTATTGTTTCTAGATTTTTTGCTGATGGCCATTTTGACTGGTGTGAGATGATATCTCATGGTAGTTTTGATTTGCTTTTCTCTAATGATTAATGATGTTGAGCATTCTTTCATGTGTTTGTTCGCAATCTGTATATCTTCTTTGGAGAAATGTTTATTTAGGTCTTCCCATTTTTGGATAGGGTTGTTTGTTTTTTTGATATTGAGCTGCATGAGCTGCTTGTAAATTTTGGAGATTAATCCTTTGTCAGTTGCTTCATTTGCAAGTATTTCCTCCTATTCTGAGGGTTGTCTTTTCGTCTTGTTTATGGTTTCCTTTGCTGTGCAAAAGCTTTTAAGTTTCATTAGGTCCCATTTGTTTATTTTTGTTTTTATTTCCATTTCTCTAGGATGTGGGTCAAAAAGGATCTTGCTGTGATTTATGTCACAGAGTGTTCTGCCTATGTTTTCCCCTAAGAGTTTGGTAGTGTCTGGCCTTACATTTAGGTCTTTAATCCATTTTGAGTTTATTTTTGTGTATGGTGTTAGGGAGCATTCTAATTTCATTCTTGTACATGTAGCTGTCCAGTTTTCCCAGCACCACTTATTGAAGAGGCTGTCTATTTTCCACTGTATATTCTTGCCTCCTTATCAAAGATAAGGTGTCCATATGTGCGTGGGTTTATCTCTGGGCTTCCTATCCTGTTCCACTGATCTATATTTCTGTTTTTGTGACAGTACCATACAGTATTGATTACTGTAGCTTTGTAGTATAGTCTGAAGTCAGGGAGCCTGATTCCTCCAGCTCCGTTTTTCTTTCTCAAGATTGCTTTGGCTATTCGGGGTCTTTTGTGTTTCCATACAAATTGTGAAATTTTTTGTTCTAGTTCTGTGAAAAATACCAGTGGTAGTTTGATAGGGATTGCATTGAATCTGTAGATTGCTTTGGGTAGTAGAGTCATTTTCACAATGTTGATTCTTCCAATCCAAGAATATGGTATATCTCTCCATCTATTTGTATCATCTTTAATTTCTTTCATCAGTGTCTTATGATTTTCTGCATACAGGTCTTTTGTCTCCTTAGATAGGTTTATCCCTAGATATTTTATTCTTTTTGTTGCAATGGTAAATGGGAGTGTTTTCTTTTCTTTTTTTTTTTTTAATTTTATTTATGTATTTATTTATGGCTGTGTTGGGTCTTCGTTTCTGTGCGAGGGCTTTCTCTAGTTGCGGCAAGTGGGGGCCACTCTTCATCGCGGTGCGCGGGCCTCTCACTATCGTGGCCTCTCTTGTTGCAGGGCACAGGCTCCAGACGCGCAGGCTCAGTAATTGTGGCTCACGGGCCTAGTTGCTCCGCGGCATGGGGGATCTTCCCAGACCAGGGCTCGAACCCGTGTCCCCTGCATTGGCAGGCAGATTCTCAACCACTGCGCCACCAGGGAAGCCCCGGGAGTGTTTTCTTAATTTCACTTTTAGATATTTCATCATTAGTGCATATGAATGCAAGAGATTTCTGTGCATTAATTTTGTATCCTGCTGCTTTACCAAATTCATTGATTAGCTCTAGTAGTTTTCTGGTAGCATATTTAGGATTCTCTATGTATAGTATCATGTCATCTGCAAAGTGACAGCTTTACTTCTTCTTTTCTGATTTGGATTCCTTTTATTTCTTTTTCTTCTCTGATTGCTGTGGCTAAAACCTCCAAAACTATGTTGAATAATAGTGGTGAGAGTGGACAACCTTGTCTTGTTCCTGATCTTAGTGGAAATGGTTTCAGTTTTTCACCATTAAGGACGATGTTGGCTGTGGGTTTGTCATATATGGCCTTTATTATGTTGAGGAAGTTCCCTCTATGCCTACTTTCTGGAGGGTTTTTATCATAAATCAGTGTTGAATTTTGTCAAAAGCTTTCTCTGCATCTATTGAGATGATCATATGGTTTTTCTCCTTCAGTTTGTTAATATGGTGTATCACATTGATTGATTCGCGTATACTGAAGAATCCTTGCGTTCCTGGTATAAACCCCACTTGATGATGGTGTATGATCCTTTCAGTGTGCTCTTGGATTCTGTTTGCTAGTATTTTGTTGAGGATTTTTGCATCTATGTTCATCAGTGATATTGGCCTGTAGTTTTCTTTCTTTGTGACATCTTTGTCTGGTTTTGGTATCAGGGTGATGGTGGCCTCGTAGAATGAGTTGGGGAGTGTTCCTCCCTCTGCTATCTTTTGGAAGAGTTTGAGAAGGATAGGTGTTAGCTCTTCTCTAAATGTTTGATAGAATTCGCCTGTGAAGTCATCTGGTCCTGGGCTGTTGTTTGTTGGAAGATTTTTAATAACAGTTTCAATTTCAGTGTTTGTGATTGGTCTGTTCATATTTTCTATTTCTTCCTGGTTTTCTCTCGGAAGGTTGTGTATTTCTAAGAATTTGTCCATTTCTTCCAGGTTGTCCATTTTATTGGCATATAGTTGCTTGTAGTAATCTGTCATGATCCTTTGTACTTCTGCAGTGTCAGTTGTTACTTCTCCTTTTTCATTTCTAATTCTATTGATTTGAGTCTTCTCCCTTTTTTTCTTAATAAGTCTGGCTAATGGTTTATCAATTTTGTTTATCTTCTCAAAGAACCAGCTTTTAGTTTTATTGATCTTTGTTATCGTTTGCTTCATTTCTTTTTCATTTATTTCTGATCTGGTCTTTATGATTTCTTTCCTTCTGCTAACTTTGGGGTTTTTTTGTTCTTCTTTCTCTAATTGCTTTAGGTGTAAGGTTAGGTTGTTTATTTGAGATGTTTCTTGTTTCTTAAGGTAGGATTGTATTGCTATAAACTTCCCTCTTAGCACTGCTTTTGCTGCATCCCATTGATTTGGGTGGTCGTGTTTTCATTGTCATTTGTTTCTAGGTATTTTTTGATTTCCTCTTTGATTTCTTTAGTGATCTCTTGATTATTAAGTAGTGTGTTGTTTAGCCTCCATGTGTTTGTATTTTTTACAGATTATTTCCTGTAATTGATATCTAGTCTCATAGTGTTGTGGTCGGAAAAGATACTTGATACGATTTCAATTTTCTTAAATTTACCAAGGCTTGATTTGTGACCCAAGATATGATCTATCCTGGAGAATGTTCCATGAGCACTTGAGAAGAATGTGTATTCTGTTGTTTTTGGAGGGAATGTCCTACATCAATCAAATCCATCTTGTTTAATGTATCATTTAAAGCTTGTGTTTCCTTATTTATTTTCATTTTGGATGATCTGTCCATTGGTGAAAGTGGGGTGTTAAAGTCCCCTACTATGATTGTGTTACTGTCGATTTCCCCTTTTATGGCTGTTAATACTTGCCTTACATATTTAGGTGCTCCTATGTTGGGTGCATAAATATTTACAATTGTTACGTCTTCTTCTTGGATTGATCCCTTGATCATTATGTAGTGCCCTTGTCTCTTGTAATAATCTTTGTTTTAAAGTCTATTTTGTCTGATATGAGAATTGCTACTCCAGCTTTCTTTTGATTTCCATTTGCATGGAATATCTTTTTCCATCCCCTCACTTTCAGTCTGTATGTATCCCTAGGTCTGAAGTGGGTCTCTTGTAGACAGCATATACACGGGTCTTGTTTTTGTATGCATTCAGCCAATCTATGTCTTTTGGTTGGAGCATTTAGTCCATTTACATTTAAGGTAATTATCGATATGTATGTTCCTATTACCATTTTGTTAATTGATTTGGGTTTGTTATTGTAGGTCTTTTCCTTCTCTTAAGTTTCCTGCCTAGAGAAGTTCCTTTAGCATTTGTTGTAAAGCTGGTTTGATGGTGCTGTATTCTCTTAGCTTCTGTTTGTCTGTTAAGTTTTTAATTTCTCTGTCAAATCTGAATGAGATCCTTGCTGGGTAGAGTAATCTTGGTTGTAGGTTTTTCTCCTTCATCACTTTAAATATGTCCTGCCACTCCCTTCTGGCTTGCAGAGTTTCTGCTGAAAGATCAGCTGTTAACCTTATGGGGATTCCCTTGTGTGTTATTTGTTGTTTTTCTCTTGCTGCTTTTAATATTTTTTCTTTGTATTTAATTTTTGATAGTTTGATTAATATGTGTCTTGGCATGTTTCTCCTTGGATTTATCCTGTATGGGACTCTCTGCTCTTCCTGGACTTGACTGAGTATTTCCTTTCCCATATTTAGGAAGTTTTCAACTATCATCTCTCAAGTATTTTCTCAGTCCCTTTCTTTTTCTCTTCTTCTTCTGGGACCCCTATAATTCGAATGTTGATGCATTTAATGTTGTGCCAGAGGTCTCTGAGAGTGTCCTCAATTCTTTTCACTCTTTTTTCTTTATTCTGCTCTGCAGTAGTTACTTCCACTATTTTGTCTTTCAGGTCACTTATCCGTTCTTCTGCCTCAGTAATTCTACTATTGATCCCTTCTAGAGAATTTTTAATTTCATTTATTGTGTTGTTCATCATTGTTTGTTTGCTCTTTAGTTCTTCTAGGTCCTTGTTAAATGTTTCTTGTGGTTTCTCCATTCTATTTCCAAGTTTTTGGATCATCTTTACTGTCATTACTCTGAATTCTTTTTCAGGTAGACTGCTTATTTCCTCTTCATTTGTTAGCTCTGGTGGGTTTTTACCTTGCTCCTTCATCTGCTGTGTGTTTCTCTGTCTTCTCATTTTGCTTAACTTACTGTGTTTGGGGTCTCCTTTTCGCAGGCTGCAGGTTTATAGTTCCTGTTGTTTTTGGTGTCTGTCCCCAGTGGCTAAGGTTGGTTCAGTGGGTTGTGTAGGCTTCCTGGTGGAGGGGACTGGTGCTTGTGTTCTGGTGGATGAGGCTGGATCTTGTCTTTTTGGTGGGCAGGTCCATATCTGGTGGTGTGTTTTGGGGTGTCTGTGGCCTTATTATGATTTTAGGCAGCCTCTCTGCTAATGGATGGGGCTGTGTTCCTGTCTTGCTAGTTGTTTGGCATAGGGTGCCCTGCACTGTAGCTTGCTGGTCATTGATTGGAGCTGGGTCTTGGCGTTGAAATGGATATCTCTGGGAGATTTTCGTTGTTTGATATTACGTGGAGCTGGGAGGTCTCTTGTGGACCAGTGTCCTGAAGTTGGCTCTCCCACCTCAGAGGCACAGCCCTGATGCCTGGCTGGAGCACCAAGAGCCTGTCATCCACACGGCTCAGAATAAAAGGGAGGAAAAAAAAGGAAAGAAAGAAAGAAGAAGATAATATAAAATAAAAAAATAAAGTTATTACAATAAAAATAATTATATTAAGAAAAAAATTTTTTTGTAGAAAAATTTTTTTTAAAGTAATAAAAAAAAAATAAAAATAACGGACAGACAGAACCCTAGGACAAATGGTAAAAACAAAGCTATACAGACAAAATCTCACACAGAAGCGTACACATACACACTCACAAAAAGAGAAAAAGGGAAAAAAATATATATATCGTTGCTTCCAAAGTCCACCTCCTCAATTTGGAATGATTTGTTGTCCATTCAGGTATTCCACAGATGCAGGGTACATAAAGTTGATTGTGGAGATTTAATCTGCTGCTCCTGAGGCTGCTGGGAGAAATTTCCATTTCTCTTCTTTGTTCACACAGCTCTCGGGGTTCAGCTTTGGATTTGGCCCCGCCTCTGCGTGTAGGTCGCCTGAGGGCGTCTGTTCTTTGCTCAGACAGGACGGGGTTAAAGGAGCAGCTGCTTCGGGGGCTCTGGCTCACTCAGGCCAGGGGGAGGGAGGGGTACGGAGGAGGCGGGGCGAGCCTGTGGCGGCAGAGGCGGCATGACGTTGCAGCAGCCTGAGGTGCGCCGTGCATTCTCCCGGGGAAGTTGTCCCTGGATCACGGGAGCCTGGCAGTGACGGGCTGCACAGGCTCCCGGGAGGGGCGGTGTGGAGAGTGACCTGTGCTCGCACACAGGCCTCTTGGTGGCGGCAGCAGCAGCCTTAACGTCCCATGCCCGTCTCTGGGGTCCGCACTGATAGCCGCGGCTCGCGCCCGTCTCTGGAGCTCGTTTAGGTGGTGCTCTGAATCCCCTCTCCTCACGCACCAGGGAACAAAGAAGTAAGAAAAAGTCTCTTGCCTCTTCGGCAGCTCCAGACCTTTTCCCGGACTCCCTCGCGGCTAGCTGTGGTGCACTAGCCCCTTCAGGCTGTGTTCATGCCGCCAACCCCAGTCCTCTCCCTGGGATCCGACTGAAGCCCGAGCCTCAGCTCCCAGGCAAGCCCCGCCCTCCCCGGCGTCGAGCAGACAAGCGTCTCAGGCTGGTGAGCGCTGGTTGGCACCAGTCCTCTGTGCGGGAATCTCTCTGCTTTGCCCTCCGCACCCCTGTTGCTGCGCTCTCCTCCGTGACTCCGAAGCTTCCCCCCTCCGCCACCCGCCGTCTCCGCCCGCGAAGGGCCTTCCTAGTGTGTGGAAACCTTTCCTCCTTCACAGCTCCCTCCCACTGGTGCAGGTCCCGTCCCTATTCTGTTGTTTCTTTTTTCTTTTGCCCTACCCAGGTACCTGGGGAGTTTTGTGCCTTTTGGGAGGTCTGAGGTCTTCTGCCAGCGTTCAGTAGGTGTTCTGTAGGAGCAGTTCCACGTGTAGATGTATTTCTGATGTATCTGTGGGGAGGAAGGTGGTCTCCGCGTCTCACTCTTCCGCCATCTTGAAGCTCCTCCCGGACATGACTCATTTTAAAATCCAGTATTCGTTAATGAATGCTATCTATCAAAAATATTTCTTCATTGTCATGAATTTCTCTAATTTATTTATTTATTTTTATTTATTTATTTATGGCTGTGTTGGGTCTTCGTTTCTGTGCGAGGGCTTTCTCTAGTTGTGGCAAGCGGGGGCCACTCTTCATCGCGGTGCGCGGGCCTCTCACTATCGCGGCCTCTCTTGTTGCGGAGCACAGGCTCCAGATGCGCAGGCTCAGTAGTTGTGGCTCACAGGCCCAGTTGCTCCACGGCATGTGGGATCTTCCCAGACCAGGGCTCGAACCCGTGTCCCCTGCATTAGCAGGCAGATTCTCAACCACTGTGCCACCAGGGAAGCCCTCTGTAATTTTTTGAGGGTCATAGTGACCAAGGTGGAAAAACTTTCACCAGAAAAACGTTAATTATTAATAGCAATTACTTGGAAAGAATATAAAAGGATTCCTCAATTCTCTCAAATGATAGAATGTACTCTATAAAGATTCATCTGAAATAATGAAGACTGTTAGAACCATATCTTTTCTTGTCTTCTTCAGCTACATTAAATGTCAGACTCTTCAGAGAAGTTTACTAGATGCAGGTAGGCAATCCTATTTACAATCTATACACCCATGTGCCAGGAGATGAAACATAATGACTATTAACATATACATGGAAAGGCTTATCTTTCTCAGTGCTTATCACTGTCAGTAGAGTCATTGAAGATTGCTAGAAATTAACCTGTGGAATAGATACAGAAAGAGAATTGATATATTGAGGCAGCACACACAGGAAGATCTCATTTTCATTTTCCACCTTACTTCCACTCTAGGTGAGAGAATGACGTGTTTCAAACTTGTACTTAAAATTGGATAAATGATTTTACTTAGAGCAATAGTGTTTATAGTAGCAAGAATAATCCCATGAACTACATTATTCAGTACCTACTATGTGCCAGGCACTGTGCTCAATGCTTCACACATAGGCTTTCATTTAATCCTAGCAACCACCCAATGCAGTAGCAGTTATTTACATTTGATAGAGAAACAGAAACTCTGAGTGCTTAAGTTATTTCCTCAAGGCCATATTGAGTATCAGAGCTAGAAGCTGAACTCAGAATAACTGTCTCCAAAGCCTTTACTTGTTAATATGTAAATAATAATGGTTCCTTTATTAAATAGATAGCTGCTAAGCTCTTTTGAAGCTGTTGATATTAGAAGGAAGACACTGTTTTCAATAGAGAGGATGTGTATGTGTATGTGGTGAGTGGAGATGATGAAGATGAAGATGATGAGCGAATCCAAGATGTATGAGTTACTGTCTTTGCCAAATTAAGCCTCGCAAAGTGTTAAAGTTTATACTTTTGTTCCTAATGCCAGGCTTTAATTTTCTTAGTGTTCTTTGCGTGTGCTAGTAACTTCTAATAAGAGATAACCAAAGAGTCAAGTTTAATTAATTCAGAAGTATCAATACAGGTATGTGCAACTTATTTGTAAGCCAAAGACGGTTTTCAACTACATGATGTGTTTGACTAGAAAGAAATCATTCACAAAATACAGTTTAAATAAAAGAAAAGATATATTCTTATAATTTTTTCTGGTTTATGATGTAAACAAAAACAAATCTGGAAATTTATGAATGAATGCATATAGATTTGAATTGTCAAGAGGGATTTCAGTTTGGAAAATTTCCTCTTCTGTAAATAAAATCTCATTTTTTTTTCAGCCATGCAGCACACTAATAGCCAGAATTATCTAGAGGAGAACTTAAGAGCTGTGTGAGTTTTATTATCAGTATTCTTTTGTTTGAAATGTAAAATCATATTAATTATTTTTTGGGGGGAGTAGGGCAGTGATATAACAAGATCGATGGAGGAAAAGAGTTTGATTCTATCTTCAGCATTCACACAAGTGTTCTGTTTCAGCACTAGTATTATGGTTGCACAGTTTCTTCAGAAATTGACTTATGAAAAAGTACAAACCATAGTTAAAGAATTACTAGATCTTGCAGAGAAGTGCAAGAGCCTCAAGCCACACGAATCACCTTCAGAATGTTGTCACCAATTGGTAGGTGAATCATGTTCTGCCTTTTTCTCTCTGTTTTTTTAAAAACTAAATTGCAAACAAAAGATGTTGTTATGAAGTCGGATGATTGAATAATTAGGCAAGGGATTTTAAGGCAACAATATGTACATGTGTCACACTCAAGATATAATCTTTGTAGATTTATAAACTTACGTTTTATCATTTCATATCTGGGAGATCAGACTCTGAGAACCAAATGCTCAAGAGAATGAATTGTACCCTAGAATGCCAATTTGTTAATTTAAGTCGGTTGCTCTTTCTCTGTCACTAGAATATCATTGTCTGACATCCTCATATAAAGGTTTCTGGGAAATTAATGTACTGATTTTAAAAGTTTCTAAGAGAATATAAAAAAGAAGAAAAAAGTGAATATTATTATAGGCTTTTTTCCCACTTAGTAGAAAATCTTGAAAATTACTATTGTCTCATAAAATATGTCTATCTTGTGATTAGAAAAATCCTTGATAAAAACTAACATATTCTTATAATCTACATATTTTTGGATCAATTATTCTCATATCAACAATTTAAATACAAATAAATAATTTTCTTTTTTATTTATAGATTTTTTTCACTCCATCTTCTTGGACTAAAACCTACCTATTTTTTACCAGACTCTAAGTAGTCGTAGAAAAATCATTAGTCTAATTAGAGACACACTTTAAATGAAGTTCCTTTGCCAGTGGCTAGCCTCACTTATTTTATATCGATTTCTTCTTATTTCCATTTCCAAAGATGACCTTTTTCTGCCCTTATCCCACAAATCTGGAAGCATATGTCATTTGAGGTTTACAGCATCCCACACATTTACTGCCATTCAAAGATACTTGAAAACTGAATCATTACATTTCTATTTGAATATTTGACACTGAATACACATTGCCTCAGAGTTTAACTTTTAAAATAAAGTCCCATGGAAACCAACTAAAAACAGTCAGGAAGCAAGGAAAGCAAACTAACAGCTGTTTCTTGGTGGGTAATTCTTATTAAAAATACCTTGATTTCTTTAGGTCCTGGACATTTTGGCTTACCTTTATTTTAATACCTTCAACTGTATGAAAATGAAGCACTTACATAGGTAGGGAGAAAATGATAAATTCTGTTTGGCCAATGTCCAGCATGTGGGAATTTAGACTTAAGAACATTTTAAAAGGCTTTCACTCAAAAGAGCTATGTCCAGGGACTATTGGATACAGAGTATAACATTATGCACTCAGTTGCACTCAGTTGCCTTTTCTATATAATTTCTTAACTTTCCTGTGGTTAGAAATGTAGACCACAATTGCCTTCCCTTAAGTTATTATTTCCTCCTACAGATGACTACCTTCCTAGAGCATATTTGCAATAACCAAGGGTTGGCTGACAGACATGTATTTTCTGACTGTTGCAATACAAATAATTCAGCAAGACACAAGTGCTTCCTATCATACAAAAAGGATGTTGCAGGTTACAGTGATATATTCCAAATTTCAAATCCTGAGCAGATCTGTGAGATGGACAAAGAGAATCCAGTGCCAGTGAAAGAGAAGTAAGTCACTTTTCCTTGCCAGGTCTTTGAAAAAGAGTATTTTCCAATTTTGAAGACAGATCTTTTGTTTTAATATAAAAGCCTCTGAGTACACAATGCTTGATTATATAAAATTAAAGTGAAAATTTGAGCTACAATTTATTTTTTTCCCTCACAATGACAACATGGTCTTAGTGAACCCAAGAGGGCATGAAAATGTCTGCGCCATGAAACATTAAAAAGAACTAGGATCTGTAAAGGACCCATCTCCTTAAAGGTTAGATTGGTCAGACCAGTAGCAAATGATGTTGAAAAATACAGTCTAGTAGACAAAGCACAATAAACAGAGTATTGGGAATAGAGAGCAGGTAATAGCTCAGGCAATGGGCTGGTGTTTGGGAGGTTCACCAAGGGATAGCAGGAGGGGTATCTGATAGGCATGGAGATAGAGTCTGTCATTGGGAACCTAGGAATAAGTAATAATTGTGGATCCGACAGAGATGAGTTTTCTACACAAGAACTCTGATTCTGTAATTCCCATCTGGAGTGGATAGCATGATAGCCCGTGGGTAGGTGAGCTCATATTTTGGTTTCCTAGTTAGCACAGGAGTCTATCTTTTGAGAGTGAGGTACGAACAAGTTAGAGGCAGGCAACCAAAACCAGAGAGAGGTAGAAATGACAAGAGAAGTACAAAGCTTCAGTTCTCAAGGAATGCAATTCTGGCCATCTGGTCAAGACAGACTCACACACTGGGAATAAGGGAAAGATCTGATTGCTGGATCTAGGTCAAAAGGCATGGTGGTGGTTTGATTTCAGATTTTAGACATGAAACTCTAAACCAGAAATGAATGAGCAGACAGGGTGACTTGATGTTGAACAATGTAAACACTTTTAATTCACCTATACATGGGCAGAATTGCCCCCAGAAGTTACTGAGCCTTCAGGAAGGAATTAAATGGCCCCAGTCACTAGGGAGAAAGGACTAAGGGACAAGGGATTGGGCCGGTTCCAACTGGTCTGACATTAGGGGCAACCAAATGGGAAACTGTAATATGAACTTGGCTACCTATTAAGTGAAGTGCTAGCCGCTCTAGGTGAGATTTATAAAATCAGGTTCGGGCATTATAAAATCAGGTTTGAGCATTCAGAGATTACGAAATCTAACCAATACTCAGGCAGTGAATCTAATCTCTTCTTGAACATTTACAATTAAGTCAGTATCAAGGAGTTATTTTATATGCTAATTTAACTTATGTGCATACAACCATAAATATTCAGGAGAAAATAATTTTCTAACTACTTGCTTCATAATTATATCAACAACTTTGTTTAGTTCTCAACCAAAGAAACAGTAACTTATATCAAAGCTAGAGGAAAAGTCTGCTATTTCAGTCTTATCAAAAGATAGCGTAGAATACAGATACACCAAACTGTAGCTATTGTATCTTTGGATTATCTAAGGAATTTTCAATGACAGTTTTGATTATTGTAAGATAAGTGTGACCCTTTGTTCCCTTGCAATAGGGACATTCTATTTTTAAATGGCTCTAATTATTAGAAAGCTTTTCCTTATACTAAGTTCAACTTTGCCTTTGGAGATTTGAAATTAGATTAGTTCATACTGAAAATCCTCTATGGGAACTAAGTTACTGCAGCACAAAAATGAACTCTTAGTTTAACATAGTACCCAACAGAGAGCAGAGGTATTGAATGGCTCCAATGAAATTTCCTATCAACCAAGAATTTTGCCTTATCTTGGGTGGCAGTTGTATCTTGATAATGTCAATTCTGCTTTTCTTTTTTTACAAGTTGGGCTTGAGAAACTTTGCTGAAATGAAACAAATCTATTGATTGAACTTCCAAGAGTAAGGGGGTGTGAGGGTGGAGGTTGGGCGGGGGTCAGCATTTTCTCTAGTTTAGCCTTTTGCTTATACTATCCCAGTAAATGGTTAAAGCCTTAACTATGCTTTCATTTTGGCTTTTTGTCTTCATTGGCTACTCTGGAACTTGGCAGGTCAGCCTTCTCCAGCTCAGCTCAGCTCCTGACACCCCTCTTCCAAGGGGTAACTCAGGAGTGCAAGATCCTTCCACCTTGGAGCTATACCATCTGGAGCATGTGTTTCCAAGGTTACTGCAAAAAAGAAAGCGAGAGACTAGGGAACTGTGCAAAGTAATTAATAGCCAAACCTAGGAGTGGTGTATGGCATGTTTATTAGTATTTCATTGATTAGAACTCAGTTATATGTTCCCACTTAACTGCAAGAGAGGCTGGAAAGTAGTCTTCCTGTGAAAACAAGAAGAGAAAGTGGATTTGTGTGAACATTGAGCCAGTTTTTGTCTGCAATGTCAGCTTTTTTAGGGTAATTGTGTGTGTGGGGAGGTGGGGAGTAAATAATTTGAGTAAGCTTTGTGGAATAGTGTGAGGAGATATGATTATAAGTGAAAGGCAGGCCTGGTGCCCAGGCTCTATAATGAATGTAAAGAATAAATTTGAGAAGCAAATTAAGACTGGGATTTAGTAAGAAACCAAAATATTGTGTGACACGTCTTGGAGGACAATGGAATTAACTTTTCTAGTCTAGAAAGATCTTATGGATGATTTCAGAGATTCCTCTTCACCCACCAATAGCTTCTAAATTTAATTCCCCTTCACCAGGTGTACAATCTTCCATTTACAATCAGTTTAGACTATTGAACTTTCTATCTCCTACTACTTATATAAAAATGAAAAGTTTTAATTACTGATTTTCTTTACCTACTGGTCCAGAAAGTACAGTTGGTGACTTCATGGGCACTGTCTAACCTCACAGTGATCTCTCTGTAGTGAACTTTTGATGCATTTAAGTACAGTGCTATCCTATTTCTGTCACCATGAAATTCTAGAAGTTTCAGGTCAACAAAACTAAATGAATCCTAAGTTTTTAAGAAACAGTGTCAGCATATGTTCTTGAATTCCAAATTATATAGCTTTGTATTTGTCAAATTACAGGTACATTTATGAAACTTCTAGGAAACATCCATTCTTGTACGGACCCACTATTCTGACCATGTCTGCTTGCTACGAAACAGCTGTTCAGTCTTGTTGCCGAGAAGAAAATAAGACTGAATGCTTCCAGATAAAGGTAAACTATTCATATGTCAACTCTTACTTAGGGACTTGTTATGCTAAGTGTGGACTACGGACCATCAGCATATGCATCACCTGGCAGCTTGTTAGAAATACAGTCTGAAGCTTTTCTCCAGACCTGCTAAAGAAGACTTCATTTTAACAAGATACTCAGGCAATTCATAGAGTCCTTAAATTTTGAGAAGCATGATCTAGCATAAATATAACTTCATAATAAATATTTAATATTCCAGTTATTATTTCTGTATAACAGAACACCCCAAAATTTAGTGGCTCAAAACAATAACAATGAGTTTATTACTCTTATGGTTTCAGTGGGTCAGGAATTCAGGAAGGGCTCATCTGGGCTTTTCTGGCTCCTGATTTTTCATGTGGTTGCAGTCAATGGCTGGGGCTCTGAAGGTCTGAAGTACCTGGGGGTTGGTCCAACATCTCTTTCTCCTCATATTATCTCAGGGTCTTTCCATGTGGTCTCTCTGCCTTGGCTGGTTTAGGCTGCTTTACAGAATGGCAGCCTCAGGGCAGCTGGACTGCTGACATATGGCCAAAGTCTCAAGAGTGAGTTTTCTAGTGGATGAAGCAGAAGTTGTATGGCCTTTTATGACTAGGATTCAAAAGTTACTTCTGCTCTACTCTATTGGTTGAAATACCATAAAATCTCACCAGTTTGAAGGGGAAAGTAAATATACTGTAATGAAAGTTCATTGTAAGAAGAACATGGGATAGAAGTTGTTATCATAGCCATCTTTAGAAAATACAGTTAGCCTCACACTTAATTTTAACCGTGTGGCTTTTTCTCCTTCATTGAATAGACGTAAATCGGTGATTTGTTCCATAATAAAAGTACTTTTTATGTATGTTCATTAAAGGTTCTAAATATCAACACAAAATAACCATCTTTAGAAGGCACACCAGATGGATTTTCCCAAGGTCATGCTGAAATGAATAGTAGTTTGATCATCATTTTTTTTTTTTTTTGTTCATCATTTTGATGAATTCCTCAAGTCTAAGGGCAGTGCCGCTTCTTCCTTGCTGTTTTCTTTGATCTCCTCAGTGAGAATTTCTCTCATATTCCTCTCAACCCCTATTTCTCTATTCCTCTAAACCTATTTCTCCTATTGAGCTCCTCATCATCTACCTTGTGTAAGAAATTAAATAATGTATCTAAAGAGTCTGACATATGCTAAGTACTCAATAATCGTAGCTATTATCATTAAAGCTACTTATATATATTTCTTTCCCTAGTCATCTCCAGTTCCTTCAGAAGCCAATTCTGAATTCCTAAGCAGGACAGTCATTTTTTTCTCCTGTTGGTTTCGTATTATTAAAACCAACAAAAACAAGTGATTGTGTAGACTTAGGTCTCATTACCTGGCATTTTGGAAGAATGAACTTTTTCATGACGGTTAGTTTTTTTTAGGTAACTTGTTTCAAAGTTTTCTTAATCTTAACCCTTTCAGAGGAAATTTTTCCTTAACGTATAACGTGCCCCTATAATTTTTTTAAAAAATTTTTATTGGAGTGTAGTTGATTTACAATGTTGTGTTAGTTTCTGCTGCACAGCAAAGTGAATCAGTATACATATACATATATCCACTCTTGTTTAGATTCTTTTCCCATATAGGTCATTTCAGAGTATTGAGTTCCTTGTGCTATACAGTAGGTTCTTCTCAGTTATCGACTTTTTATATAATAGTGTGTATATATCAATCCCAATCTCCCTATTTATCCCTACCCCCCAACCCCGATTTCCCCCTGGTAACCATAAGTTTATTTTCTACATCTGCGACTCTATGTCTGTTTTATAAATAAGTACTATTTTTTTTTAGATTCCACATATAAGCAATATCATATGATATTTGTCTTTCTCTGTCTGACTTATTTCACTCAGTATGACAATCTCTAGGTCCATCCACATACTAAGCATAAGCAGATGCTTTTAAGTTAGCTAAGAGTTCTTTTCTCCTCTCCCTCACTTTGTGATGTTTACAGTCTTGCTGCCTCCAGGATGTCTGTTCCTAGAAGTTCTTACTCCTTGCCCAGAGAAAATTGCATAGTCAATCATGTAAAAGTTGTATCTATGATCAGAGAATGTAGTTTATGAGTTAAGCCTTCACAGACTCTCTTGTGAAGAAGTGGATAAGCTTGTTTGTATTTGATTTCCAATGAGTATAATACAGCAAAATAAGAATAAAAATAATAATTATATTTATGATTAATTATAAAGTATAACTTATTATCGTTGTGTCAGATTTGTGGTTTGAATATTGCCTCTGTATACATTATCTAACTTGTTCTTTTTTTTTTTTAATTAATTAATTAATTAATTTATTTATTTATGGCTGTGTTGGGTCTTCGTTTCTGCGCGAGGGCTTTCTCCAATTGTGGCGAGCGGGGACCACTCTTCATCGCGGTGCGCGGGCCTCTCACTGTCGTGGCCTTTCCCGTTGTGGAGCACAGGCTCCAGACGCGCAGGCTCAGTAGTTGTGGCTCACGGGCTTAGTTGCTCCGCGGCATGTGGGATCCTCCCAGACCAGGGCTCGAACCCATGTCCCCTGCTTTGGCAGGCAGACTCCCAACCACTACGCCACCAGGGAAGCCCATCTAACTTGTTCTTAAAAAAAGCATTGTAAGGTGCTGTTACCCCAAGTTAAAATAATATATGGTCAATATAATGTTTTAAGTGAATATATAGAACTCTTCTGAAATTTGAAAATGTTGTTTATTCTCCCACCACACAGAGATACCAATTTTGGTATATTTCCTTTTATTCATTTTTTTCATTCACAGGTTTTATTTTGTACATTGTTGTGATCAAATTGAATATATAGTTTTGGTTAGAGACTTAAATACATGTGCTTTTTATTAGAAGTCAAAAGTCAAAATTCTGGGTTAAAGAATATGAACATTTTTGGGGGGGAGGCTCCATTAATATATATTGCAAAACTGGAGCATATATCATAGATAAGCATTTGGAGACATGTTCAAGATGACTGGGCTAGTAACTTGAATAAAACCAAAATACAACTCTAAGACGTTATCGAAATTTATTCTAGTGGCTCTCTGGATTTTTGTTTGTTCAGATTCTTGTTCTCATTTATATGCCAAATGTCTAAGTTCTGGGACAAACAATCTCTGGGGAAGTGAGATGCTATTTTATAAAAAACAAAAAACAAAAAAACAGAACCTTCACCAAATTATGCTTTTACATTTGGCCTCATAGATAAGACAATAAAAACTTTCTAATTTTGAGGAGATATATGATTTTTATTTTTCTCTCTTCTTTACTAACCATGAGATGAACTTCTTCTGTTGTTACCATAGTTCTTTGATGAGTCGGTTTTCTAATTACAGCTAGAACCCATCAGAAAATACGTTAGAGAAATATCTTCGAGGCATCACCACTTATGTGAGATTGGGATTAAATTCAACCACAAAGTAGCAAAAGCAGTGTAAGTTACCTATTTAGATTTGTGGACTTTGTTGCTTTGGATCACCCTCTTTGATTAAACTCATTTGAAAAATCATTTATCTTTCATTTGTTAATGTCTCAGCGCAAATCTGGTTCCTTTCTCTACACGTGTGCTACTTGCCTGTTCAATAGGGCACACTGGGCCGTGCCTGAAAATGCACAGTCCTCCTCTCTACCCACTATCTCCTGTGGGGTTGATATCTCCTCTATCTACTTCTTCCATCAGCGCAAATCCTTTAGGCTCTTCTCCAGTGCACAAAAGATTCTGTACATTCAGATGCTCACACTTAGTAGTTCTGCATGGTAAAGGTTAGAGGACAAAAGGTACTTTTCTCTTGGAAGATAAGAAATATTTTGGCTCTAATGTCATGTAGGACAGAAAAAGCGAGTGGTGCTTTTTGGGGTGGGGACAGAGGAGTGTGGGGTGGGAGGAGAATTTGATGCTACTCAGTGTGCCTCTATCTTGGCCCAGATTGTGTTTCTGTCCCAAATTTACCCCTGAAGACATGCATCTTCCCTTATATCACCTTCTTCCCCAATTTAGGATAACATTGGGCTGCCTGGAAGCTCAGTTTTCCTTATAAGGCAAGCCCATTTTTCATATTTCTAGAAAAATTTCAAGGATGTTTTTCAGTTGTCAACAGAGAGGGACAAGGGAGAACCAAACCTCTTACAATTATTATCTTTCTGATAAAGAATTTTATTTGGAAAGTCAGGTCAGATAAATTCCCAAATTACCTATCTAAGCAACTCAACTTCTTTAAGCAATAATTTGAATGATGAAAATGACTCTATTTACACGATTATGAATTAAATAATTTTCATTTTGTGATTTACATCTTTGTATGGCTCTGGGTTCTATCACTGTAGAAATAGAAAACATTTATAATATACAACTGTCTTCATCCTACATTTGCAACTGTGTTTCTATTCTTTTGGTTACTCAATGAACTACAACTAATTTTAGAAAGAATTGAATTCAGAAAACTGTTTAAAATGTACTCTTTTTTTTTCAGGGAATTGGTTCTGTTGACTAAAAAACAACCTAAAGCTAACTTTTCTGAAATTGCCAAACTGGCCATGGATATTAAAAATCTGCATCAGATCTGTTGTGAAGGAAATGCAGTAGCGTGTGTGCTTGGCAGAGTAAGACTTTCTCTTTTCTTAAAACTCTTTAAAATACTTGTACTTTTTTTTTTTAAATACTTGTACTTTTTAAATAAAGGTGAGGGTGGTATAAATGAATCTAAAAAAAATAATTATCATTTCTCAATATTACCAACAGAATGGTGTCTCCCCTCCTCTCTCTTCTCTTCTCATGAAACAATTTTTGTCTTTCTTTTCCTTCCTTCCTTCCTTCCTTCCTTCCTTCCTTCCTTCCTTCCTTCCTTCCTTCCTCATTCTATCTACTTTATTCTTTTATTCTTAAATTTTTAGAGCTGGCTGCTAATTTTCTTCCAAATTGGGATTGTATTTCATTCATCTTTGAATCTCTAGCAAGTCTTAGAATTGCAAACTATACCCTCCAGCCTTATCAGCCTGGAGGAAAGAAGAAACCACCAAAAGCAAAGATGTGGCATCAAGGGACAAGGGCCGGGGCATGGACAGCATAGAACTTACCTGCCCCACGTCCAAATGTAAAGTCTCAAAATCCCAGAGAAGGAAAAAATTGTAGCTGTTAAAATCCTGATAACGTTTTAGTAAATCACAAGTTACAAGTATGTTCCTATTCATTCTACAAGTTTGAAAATTGAATAATTTTCATCATGATAAAAAATAAAACAGAAACAAAGACAGACTACAATCATGATTTCAGTGAGAAATCTATGACTCTTATGGGCAGGAATCCTTACCCCCAACAATTTTTGTCCCATTACACAACAGATTAAGGAATGTGGGTAACAAAATCAATTAAAATAGAAAAATCATTGAATCGAACACTCAGTAGAACCCCTAAGATTCTAAGTCCTCAAATGTCTACTTTGCTGGAACAGAGAGTTGGAGTCGGACCATAGCTTTCCCTTGGCAGCCATCACGGTTGGCCATTGTTTGGTCAGTGCCACATTCAGCTTGACCGAAAGATGGTGGCCGCTACTGCCAATTCCATCCTGGAGATAGACAATATAAAGTTGCTTCTTGGATTACTTCCCGTATGGCAAGAATCTCAACGCATACTGGAAGCAATACTATCCTATACACTTAGAAGTCGTGCTGGCTCTTTAGGACAGGCTCTCAGAATCCTATTTGCATGAAGATTAGGTGAAAATTACAGGGAACTTTGGGACCTATCCATAGGTATTAAAACAAAACAAAAGAAAAATCTCTAAAATCCTTTAACACATAAACAATACCCATGCCAAACTGGTAACTCTAGAACAGCTCCTGTTATGGTCTATACTATGACAGGAATGCTAGAACAATCTCCAGTTATTTAATTGTATTAGATAGTATTCATAAGCAATATAAAGTAACTTTAGATAGTTCTGGCATTCCTGTTTTATTCTAGACTATAAAGGAAACAGGTTTAGAGTTATTTGCTTGACAAAGATAGTTTTATGTGTTGAGATGTTTCACTCTGTTTTAGAGGTTGTCTTGTTTTGTTTTAAATAGGATGGATTCTGAACATTAGTAAATATTCTTTTGTCTTCTTAGGATGCTCATTTGATTTTTATTGTTTGACTTATCCATTGATGAATTATATTAAAAGATTTCTTAATATTTACCCATCTTTACATTGCTCAAGTCAATATAATTTTACTATATCTATGGTCTCTCTCTCTCTCTCTATATATATATATATATGTCACATTTTTCATTTATCTTTAGATGTGAAATGGATCTAGAACTTTCTTTTTTGGCACATATTTTATCAGGTTTTGGTATCCAGTTATGATAACTTCTAAAAGATGAGTTAGAATTTTTTTCCTTTCGAATTCTCTGAAATAACTTAAATAGCACTGTAACTTACTTGTTTTCTGAAGGTTTGTCTGTGAAACTAGAGGAGGGATGGAGATGTAAACTGATGTGACAACTTCTCCATTTCTTTTGTTATGGATTTATTTAAACATTTTTTCAGTCAGTCTTTATTATTCATGAATTCTGTACTTGAGAATTCACCTACATGCCAAAATTTATTTGTGACCCCCAAATCAACACTCACAGCACTTTGTGGTCATTCCCAGATTTATGCATGCTCAGAGCAGTGGAAACCTGAGTTGCCAGATGTGCACTGTTCCAGCTACAATAGAACAAGGTGATGCTCTCTGCCTTCTTGTTGTAGCTCTCATACTGTGAATAGGTGTTCTTTTTGAAGTCTATTTAGTGCCACATTTTCTGCATTTCTGTGCTTTTTGTTGATGAGTTAGGTGTTTAAAATGGCCCGAGTATAGTTCTGAAGTGTTGTCTAGTGTTCCTAGAAGATGTGATGTGCCTTGTGGAAAGAATATGTATTTTATTTTATTGGAGTATAATTGCTTTACAATGGTGTGTTAGTTTCTGCTTTATAACAAAGTGAATCAGTTATACATATACATATATCCCCATATCTCCTCCCTCTTGCATCTCCCTCCCACCCTCCCTATCCCACCCCTCTAGGTGGTCACAAAGCACCGAGCTGATCTCCCTGTGCTATGCGGCTGCTTCCCACTAGTTATCTATTTTACATTTGGTAGTATATATAAGTCCATGCCACTCTCTCACCTCGTCCCAGCTTACCCTTCCCCCCTTCCCGTGTCCTCAAGTCCATTCTCTATGTCTGCATCTTTATTCCTGTCCTGCCCCTAGGTTCTTCAGAACCTTTTTTTTTTTTTTTTTAGATTCCATATATATGTGTTAGCATACGGTATTTATTTTTCTCTTTCTGACTTACTTCACTCTGTATGACAATCTCTAGGTCCATCCACCTCACTACAAATAACTCAGTTTTGTTTCTTTTTATGGCTGAGTAATATTCCATTGTATATATGTGCCACATCTTCTTTATCCATTCATCTGTCGATGGACACTTAGGTTGCTTCCATGTCCTGGCTATTGTAAATAGTGCTGCAATGAACATTTTGGTACATGACTCTTTTTGAATTATGGTTTTCTCAGGGTATATGCCCAGTAGTGGGATTGCTGGGTCGTATGGTAGTTCTATTTTAGAATATGTATTTTAGATAAGCTTTGTTCATGCATGAGGAACAGTGCTGGTGGCTATGAGTTCAATGTGAATAAATCACCAATGTGCAGTAGTCCGCCTTATTGCCCCCTTTGCTTCCTGAGGTTTCAGTTAATCACAGTCAACTTTCATCTGAAAATATTAAACAGAAAAATCCAGAAATAATAAGTTTTAAATTGTGCACCATTCTGAGTAGCATGATGAAATCTTGTGCCATCTTGTTCTATCTCATCTGGGACGTGAATCATCCCTTTGTCCAGCGTTTCTTGGGGATTAGTCACTCAGCAGCCATATAGGTTATCAGATTGGCTCTCCTGGGATCACAGTGCTTGTGTTCAAGTCACCCTTACTTTACTTAACAATGGCACAAGAGTAGTGATGCTGGCAATTTGGATCTGCCAAAGAGAAGCTGTAAAGTGTATCCTTGAAGTGGAAAGGTGAAAGTTCTCAACTTAATAGGAATAAGAAAAAAAAATCAAATGCTGAGGTTGCTAAGATCAATGGTAAGAACAAATCTTTTATCTGTGAAATTGTGAAGAAGGAAAAAGAAATTCATGTTAGTTTTGCTGTCACACCTCAAACTGCGAAAGTTTTGGCCACAGTGCATGATAAGTGCTTAGTTTAGATGGACAAGGCATTAAAATTGTACAATAAGGTATTTTGAGAGAGAGAGAGAGAGAGAGAGAGAGACCACATTCACATAACCTTTATTACAGTATATTGTTATAATTGTTCTATTTTATTATAAGTTATTTTTGTTAACCCCTTACTGTCCCTAATTTATAAATTAAACTTTATCATAGGTATGTATGTACAGGAAAAAACGTAGTATATGTAATGTTTGGTACTATCTGCAGTTTCAGGCATTGACTGGGGGTCTTGGAATGTAACCCCTGTGGGTAAGGGGGGCCTACTCTATATTAAATAAGGTGTTTTTAAACAGAAACATACACAAAATAAGGTTATGTCTTGATCTGTTGACGAAAATGTGGCCAGAGACTTGCAGAAAACTTATTCTGTATTTCCTCTAGGGCAGATGATTCAACATTCACGAATTCAGTGTTTATAACTACTGTGAATAATGAGAATCAACTGTACTTATTTTTGTCAGGTTTTAAAATATACATTTTCCTTTAAAAAATCTCCTTCATTAGCACTTTCTCATTTAGAAATATAGAGTTCTACATGACAATATTATTATTTGATAACTAAAAACATCAATTATGTAGTTATACCTCCTTTCCCCCCATGTATATATGTTTTCTCCTTTAAGTAATTAGTTTTGCAAAGGGACTATTTAATTTACTGTTCTTTTCCAAGACAGAATTCTTGGAAAATGACATTTACTCCAGTCTCACAACTAGGTAGAGCCTAGTCAGAAGTGCTTTATGTCATTTCTAGGCCTGGCCTATAGAATCTCCTGTCCAAAACCCCCAATCTAAGGTCAACGTTAGAATCTACAGGTTGAAGATGACAGTGCCTCTGTCAGCCTGGTTCTCAGAACTACTGCCCAGAGGCAATACACCTCCCCTTCTCAATAGGACTTTATTGAGAAAGAAACAGACTGGATCCTAATAAGCCACCGAGAGCAGGCCCGTCTCTTAAATAATGGACACACTCTCCCTTATCGGTCTCAACCTGACCTCACAATGCAGCTTCAATTTACCACTCTCAGATCTAGATCTTCAGTACATTCTTCTTCTCTCCTGACCCCTTAATCTTAATCTCAACTAAATTTTCCCAATGAGCTCAGAATGTCCTATATATCATTTCCCAAGTATTCCATGTTCTTCACCTCTAAGACTCTTTATATATAAAGATGGATAATTCTAGTAGGCTTTTCCTCTCTATTTGTTTCCAACTAACTTCTATTTGTCCTTCAAGACTCAAATCATTCAAGATCTTCACTCTGACCTTTATCCAGTCTGGATTGCCAGTCTCTCTTTTTTCTTCCAAAATATAATACGTGCATTTCTCTAACAATTTATTTTATAATGCATTATTATTGTTGTTTAATTATTTGACTCTCCAACTAGATTGTGAGTTCCTTAAGTATAGAGACTAGCTTGTTCATACCCACATGTACTTATTTTTGTATGTGTATATATAAGTAAATATGTAAGTTTTATAGTAATATTACAGTAATGTAGATAGAAAATGACAGAGACAAAATGTTTTCTAAACTGGGATCCCAGAATGATAACAACGGTAGCAAGTAATAAAAATCTTCATTTGTATTTTGTTGGGCTAAACTTCAAAACAATAATACAGTCTGTTAATCTTACTATCTTTTCTAAGGGTAGGGGCTCTCCAGGTGTTTGCTTTTGTTTTTCTTCTCTATATTCTCGACAGTTTCATGACTTCGTCTGTCTTAGCTGTCTCAAGATGTTATGTTTTCTGAGCTCTGTGCCCTTCTTATAAATTTTCTACTGTATATCTCCAGTGGAATGCCACGTCAGCACCTGATTCTCAGCATTTCCGTAACAGTACTCATTCTTTCTTCCAAGCCTGCCGTTCTTCCTCCTCTGGACCATTCCCAGGCCAAGTTGAAAACTTTTCAACTTTTTCTGTCTCTTTTGCTCATCATGTACATCCTCACCATCCCCAGCCTGCCCCCAGCCATCTTCAGTGTATTGCTAACTGTTCTTTTCTTGTTGAGATATATTTCACTGATCATAAAATTCACCACTTTAATGTGTACAATTCAGTGGTTTATAATATATTCACAAGATTATGCAGTGGTCATCACTAATTCCATCGCCCTCAAATGAAACCCTGTATCTGTTAACAGTCACTCCCATTCCACCCTGACAAGCCCCTAGCAATCACTGACGTACTTCCTGTCCCTGTAGATTTCCCTACTCTGGACAGTTCCTCTAAGTGGAATGATACCATATTTATGTCTGACTTTGTACACTAAGCATAATGTTTTCAAGGTTCATCCATGTTATAGCATGTATCAATACTTTATTTCTTCTCATGGCCCAATAATAATCCATTGTAGAATATATTAATACCACATTTTGCTGATCTATTCATCAGTGTGTGTTGTTTCTACTTTTTGGCTATTATGGATAATGCTTCCATGAGCATTTGTTTTGTGTAAACATTTGTTTTTAGTTCTCTTCATTGTATACCTAGGAGTGGATTTGCTGGGTTATATGATAACTATATTTAACTTTTTGAGGAACTGCCATGATGTTTTCCAAAGGGTTTGTAAGATTTTACATCCCTAACAACAATGTTTTCCTACAATTCAATTTCTCTACATCCTTGCCAGTGTTTGTTATTATCCTTCTTTTTAATTATAGCCATCCTAGTGGATGTGAAGTGCTATCTCATTGTGATTTTGATTTGCATTTCCCCAATGACTAATGATGTTGAGCTTTTTTTCACACGTCTATTGTCCATTTATTTATCTTTTTGGATAAATATCCAAGTCATTGCTCATTTTGTATTCAGCTATGTCTTTTTATTTTTGAGTTGTAAGTGTTCTTTATACAGTCATCCCTTAGTATCCATGGGGGATTGACTCCAAGAAACACCCCCTCCCCCGCAGCAGATACCAAAATCCACGGATGCTCAAGTCCCTTATATAATATGGCATAGTATTTGCATATAACCTACACATATTCTCCAAATTATCTCAGATTACTTATAATACTTAATACAATATAAATGCTATGTAAGTAGTTGTAAATACAGTATAACTGCTATGTGAATAGTTGCTGGCACGTGGAGAATTCAAGTTTTGCTTTCTGGAAATTTCTGGAATTTTTTCCTGATATTTTCAATCTGTAGTTGGTTGAGTCCACGCATGTGGAACCCATGGATACAGAGGGCTGACTATATATTCTGAGTACTTTAGTAGACCCTCATCAGTTATGATTTTCAAATATTTCTCCCATTATGAGGTTTGTCCTTTCACTTTCTTGATAATGTTATTTGAAGCACAAATATTTTTTAATTTTGATGAAGTCTACCTATTTTTTGTATATTGATTTTATATCCTGCAACCTTACTAAACTTGTTTATTGGCTCAAATAAAAAAAAATAAAAAAAATAAAAATAAATAAAAAAATAAAGTAAGTGGCAAAAAAAAAAAAAAATACAGTCTGTCTCCCTTTAAGTTCTTTAAGAGATGTTAAAAGAACTTGTGACACTTGAGTAAAGTCAAATAGAGAAGGTTTCTTATTAGAATGAGTCACTATAAATGACCTTTTTGGTCTCTCAGTTTGCCATGGAAAAAGCAATATAAGATGCCAAGTTTTTCTCTGGTTTTCTACTAATAACAATAAAAAGAAATAAGTTCAGAATGAAGTCATCAAAAATAACTGCTCTTTTATGTTTATAGAGCCAGCTTATGAACTATACCTGCTCTAAACAGGCTACACTATCCAGCAAGATCACTCCATGCTGTGAACTGCCAGAACCATTCCGAGGGGAATGCATTATCAACTCAGAAAATGACAAACCTGATCTCTTATCCCTGCCACTTAGCAGGTTTACAGAAGACCAGTTTGTATGCAAACAATTCACTGACAAACAAGATGACTTCCTACAAGAGTAATATGGCTTTTTGTAAAATCTTAGTAATGGGATATTGTATTTATGGATTCTTTGGGAGAGGTTGCAAACTTGAATGATGACAGAGGCGAGCCAGTGATGTGAGTGAACGGTTAAATGGCTGAGAGGAGATGCCTGTGGAGTCCAAGGTTGCAGCTACTATTTGGCTCTAGCTACTTGTTACCATACGGGAATGTAGGCTTTGGGTCGTTGGATCAACTGCATTTTGAGAGAAGTTGGAAGTCTCTTGATTTTTAAATGTTGACAACTAATATAGGAATTTTAAAAAACATGGTGAGCGTCAAGTGTGTGCAAGCTTTGCTCTGAGGGACTTAGTCATCCCTAAGTAAGGCTTTCAGATTGGTACACCTGGCCAACTCTTCTAATTAATTTAATGCCTACTATCAAAGCCATAGTGTGGCATTTCAAGATTAAAGAGATGGAGTTCTAACATCTCTGGCGTCCATTCAGAAGTGCAAATTATTTTGGGCATAAAGCAAACTGATTTCAATACATTATAATGTTAAGACAATATTACTGAGTAATTGAAATAGTTCCAAAGTCACTTTGTGAAGTATTATTTGAAGCAAACTAAATTCTAACAAAACATAAGAATTTGAATTTTCCTCAAAGTTTTCTGTAGATTGACTTTAGCTATATTTCTGAAATTACATTTGACACTGGCTTATAAATGTCACTACCTGAACTCACTTATCCCTAAACTTGCATTTAGCATTGAAAAAGTCAATGGGCACAACTTCCTAGTGGAAATTACATTAGACTATGAGCTGTGAGACCTGAGTTCCAGTCTAGCTTGGTCATGCATCAGCTTTGAAATGCAGTTCAAGCCACTTAATTTCCCCAGACTTTTGGGTTCCAACTGTAAACTGAGGCAGTTGGATAAGATGTCCCTTCTGCAATTCTATGATTCCTTTGAAAATATTCTAGAGCCCAAATTTCTCTTTCTTGTAACCCAGAAGAATGTGCAGATTATGGACAACTCATGCTTGAAGGCTTATGTGGAAAACAGGGGAAGGTGGTTATTTAATACCTAGTCAGCACAGTCTTACAAAAAAATTGTAATATTTATAAAATCTAGCCTCAAAGGTCATCAGGAAAATGTTCTCACGCAAACACTTGAAATGAATTTCTAGTAAAAGTAAGGAGAGACCCTGAGCCAGGAACTAAAGCTTATCAGGATGTTTTAGGTTCAAGTTTGAATCTGCCACTCACTACTGTGTAACTTTGGAAAAATCACATAATTTTATTGATTTGGTTTCCTTATCTCAAAATATAACCAATAAAACTTCCCTGCCAGCCTCCCAAGATTTTCAAATACCTAAAGTCAGTTAAGATATTGAATAAATTTCATGGTCATAGTTGGCTTTTGAAAGAAAACTATGGCTTCAGAAATTTAGTGTTTACTTTCTAATATGCTTCATGTGCTTACAGGTTTCTTTATGAATATTCAAGAAGACATCCAGAGTTGGCAGTTCCAGTGATTTTAAGAGTGGATACAGTATATCAAAACTTACTGGGAAAATGCTGTAAATTAGAAAATCCTCTGGAATGCTATAGTCATGGGGTAAATTCTTTTTTTTAAACCTGTTTCTCATAAGTGATTGCAAACATAAGGAAAAGTCCAGTGCTGTTAGTAGTGCTGTACTTTTGTTAAGATGATTATGCATGTTCTTTCTAATTGCAAGCACTACACAAAAACTTTGATTTCTGTCTAAACCAAAGGCCACATCATTATACAGCAGCAACTTTCTGTGTGAGTCACTGCATTATAGATTCTGTGTTTTATGAAAACAACTCTGTGCAATCTTCTCTTTAAAGTTTGCTTGGCATGGTAGCAGGTAGCATGGAAGCATAGCCTATTAGGGTGGGGAAAGGTTGACAGTTTCCACCAAGCAGGCCTGGAAACTGTCCCTATCTCAGGCCAGAAATCATACTGTTCACAGTCAGCAGCTCCTGTTGTGTAGTTGACATGGAAAAAGCGGTTGCCTTACAAATCTCTGACCAGACGATCTGTTATCCACAGTTTACCAGGAGCCAGGTGGTTCTGGCCTTTGTTATGCTAATTAGTGGCTTATGTATTTATAGAGAGGTGGGGATGGAGGAGGAAAGCATTTCTTGTCCTGTTTGAGCTCAAGCAGGTACACCTAGCATCTTTCTGTTCCCGGAGAGAAGGCTAAATGAAGGCGACTTAGTCTTTTGTAGGTTAGCACCCTTTCATAGCATCACCTGTAGACTCCACAATCATCATTATGATAATAGCCCCTTACAGGAGCATGGATGTTTAGAGTTTACAAAGTAGCTTTACAACAAGTGTCCTAGTTTATTCTCACAACAGCTTGGTAAGATAGGTAATGACATAAGTACTAGCTACATTTTATAGAGGAGAGTTTTGAGTTTCAGAAGGTTCAGGTGACTTGTCCAATGTCACAAAGGCAGTAAGGACAAGGCTAAGTGTTAAATCCAGGCAAACAGTTTGCCAATCAGGTAAAATTTTTACTATAACAAATACTGTTTATTAGGATCAGGTGGACTGGGTCTGATTACTTAAGAAGATAACCAGTGCTCCTACCAAAGAGCTAAGTCTGCAAGGTCACTCGTATCTTCCCACCGGAATTTTATTTGCACTGTTCAAGAATTCTTTGAACTTTCATTTAGCTCTGAGAATTCCATGTGATTCCCTTCAACGTGTATTTGTGGAGTGCTTTACTATGTTCACGTCTGGTACTTGTTTTTATTAAACCATGACTTCTTAATATGTATCTATATTTCTATACCTACATCCATATCTCTATATCTGTACTGTTTACATTAAAATGCTGTATTATTAAAAATAACCAATATGCACGCATACGCACACACATTCTGACCAATTAAACTTAGATCTATAAATTACTTTTAAGGACCTCTTTTTGGCTTGATGAATGATTAGCTTTATGCTTGTAAAATATGCCATTTAAGCCCATAAATGAGTTCATACCACAGGAAACTAAATATCAATCTTGCTGTCCCACTTTTTTCTCCACAAAGTACAGGGCCATTCCTGTTTCAGCAAAATGTGTTGTTTCAACATTTCCAAACTCACTAAGTAAATAAAACCCTGGGTTTAGTAAAACAGTCACATTAAACTATTACAGAAGATGGTTTTGCAATCTTACCTCAAGATATATTGCAACGTTAGATAAACACTGATTATCTTTATTTTTCAGGAAGAGATGTTTCAAAGAGTGGTTCGTGAAAGCCATGAGCATGTGAAAAATCAGTGTGATTTACATGAGAAATTAGGAGATAGTAACTTCCATGACAGGTATGCTTCTAAGATATTGTCCAGATTTATGGTTGTTCGTGAGTTTTTGTTGACTTCTGCTGCTGAGAGTTGCTAAGAGTCTATATTCAACCTTAAAATTTCAGAGGCCAAGGAAAAACTCAGTTCAGAATTAACCTAGCTATCTTTGTCTTGATAAGACAGTTTTCCACATAACCTTGGGTGCTTTTACATTGCTTTTTAGGCCAGTTTCCAGATTCCAATCAATGCCCAGAGGTCAGGGAGCCAGCAGACCCTGACTGCCCTTCTGCAATCCCATAGGAGCCCTCTACCCTTCACCTGGATATTTAGTTTGGGGCTTTGCATGCAATTTGGAGTCAAGGCTGCAACAGAAATCTAATCTAGGTTTTCTTTGTCAGTTTCAAGTCAGGTCAATATAGCAAATACAGTATTTTCACCATCAAGAGTAGAGATAAATAGGTACCTTAGTCAGAGGGAGCACACGTAACCGTTTGTGTGCAGAGAGCCTGGTAAATCCCATTGTATTTCAAAGATTAAGATATCAAAAAAAAAAAAAAAGCCAATTTTCAGTTATCTTTAAGATCTTACTGTAATAGTCTATTAAGAAGCAGAGTATATATGTCAATCCCAATCTCCCAATTCATCACACATATATACACTAATATGTATAAAATGGATAACTAATAAGAACCTGCTGTATAAAAAAATAAATTAAAATAAAATTCAAAAATTCAAAAAAAAATATATACAACTGAATGCAGAAAAGCAGGTGGAGAGCACTACATGTTTGTGGATGTTATTTCAATAAAAATCCAAACAGTTTAGTGTGTGTGTGTGTGTGTATGTGTGTGTGTGTGTTTTGATAAAATGATCTTAAAATTCAAACAGATATAAAATAGGTAACTAATAAGAACCTGCTGTATAGCACAGGGAACTCTACTCAAAAAAAAAAAAAGAAAGAAAGAAAAAAAAGAAGCAGAGTATTGAGGAAAATTTCAGTTTGATATAGTGTCCTGTAATATTGAGCTTAAATTAAATGTCCAGAATAATGGATCCAAAAAAATTATTCTTGTTTTAGAATATTTGGCTTATTATTATTTTTTTACTGTTGTGTTTAATTGCTAATGTCTAGCTTAAGGATTAGACCGGTGGCTCTCAAACTTTAGAGTGCATCAAAATTACCTGGAGGACTTGTTAAATACAGCCCACCCCTAGAGTTTCTGATTCAGTAAATCTGGGGTGGGGCATAAGAATTTTTATTTCTAACAAGTACCCAGGGGATGCTGCCAATCCAGGGGTCACACTTTAAGAAGCACTGGATTAGGTTGACTATTTCATTAGATGTTATAGCTAAATTCTTCCCCTAACTCCATTATAATATAAATGCAATAAATGATTCTGATATTTTGTTGTCCTCAAATTCAGTTCTGCAGAGTCTTTCTCACTAAAATCTCTCTCCATATCCCTCAGTTCCCACTACCACTCTCCTAGTTCAAGCCATCACTTGAATTACTGGCATGGACTTTTCTTCCCTCACTTTGCCTCTTGCCCACCTCCAATCCATTCTTTATATAGCAACCATAATTATCTTAAAAACAACGTAAATCTGATTCTATAGTTAAGCTTTCTTCCTTCTCCTCTCTCCAATTCCCAATCCCCCCTAATTAAGATAAAAATCACACTCAGTAACTTTCTAAATTCTCCGCTCTTACTTTCACTCCCCTTCACCTGGCTCATTTTTAGTTATTGTCAGATCTCAGCTCACATGTCATTTCCTCTAAGAAGCCTACCTGACCTCCCTGGGATAGGATTAGATGTTGTTCTGTGTGCACCTATAGCATTCTCTATTCCTCTCATTACACTGAGTGTACTCCTCTATCTCCCCCACTGGGGGTGTGAGACCATGAGAGTACGACATGTTTCCTGATCGTTGTAGCTTCTATTCCTACACGTCATAGACAACCAATACATGCTTTAATGGCCTGTGCATATATTTATTTCAGAAGCTGTTGACTATGAGTCTGATTTTGCAGCCATCCAAATTAGCTATCACAGTATCCTTCATAAGTAGAAAGAAGATGGATCAGAGTGGAGCAATGTGTGAGGTGGAAAGGGAATTCCAGGTATACTGAATAAGCTATTGAGCCACTGGATCAAGAACTAAAAGGATAGACTTAAACCCAATCTAATGACTTGCTCATCCCACATCAGAGACAATGTCAGATATTGAGGAAGACTTTGTAGAATTCTTCATTTTGGGCACATAGCCATTGCCAGGAATAAGAGGAAATTATTCTTGCAGGCTCATAGTCCTTTATACTAAGAAAGCCCCACAACTATCTGCTCAGGAGTTGGTTATATTCACGAAGAACATGGCAGCTGCTGCCACCAAATGTTGCCCACTGAATGATGAGCAACAGTTTGCTTGCATGGAGAACACAGTAAGCACACCCTCGACTGCATGTTTGTCTGTTGTTAAAAGTTCTGAACTCCAAGCCCCAGCAATCAGTCTCATGTTGGTGGACATGTCTATGAATTGTCACTGGAACCTAATAATTCTGTCCTTAAGAGAATTTATTTCTGGTCAGTTCATGCCAATTGTCTTTGATTAGCAGCAGGGGTAAGACTATCACTTTGCAAACACTGGGGATGTCAGATTCACCAGACCTTTGCCTGGATCATATCCCAAAGGTCTATTCCCTGGATTTTCAAGTCAACAAAAGCGATTTTGCTGATTTTAGACTAACTCATATGAATCAAAAGTCTAGGAAAAAACCACCCAGTTTCCTCTTGTGTTTCTCCTTTACTCTCACACGATTACCATACTCACAACACTTCTGACACCAGATGTGTGGGTTTTTTTTTTTTTCCCCAAAGCAAGCACTGGGAATCCTACAATTTAACTCAATTCTAACACTATCTGCTTGGAGATAGCATCAGATCCCACGGGTTGAGGGCTCAGTTCCACAAGACTGCTCCCACCTCACTTCAGATGCCAATCACAAGTCCAAGTTGTCACCTGTGCTTCTGACTGATTAGCTATAAATCAGAGGTTCCCAAGACCCCCTCCTTGGGTTCAATTAATTTTCTAGAGCAGTTCACAGGACTCAGGAAAACACAGTTACCAGTTTATTGAAGGATATGAAAAAGATGCAGAAGAACAGCCAGATAAGAGATACATAGGGTGAGGCCTGGGAGGGTCCCAAGTGCAGGAGCTCCCTGTGGAGTTGGGGTATATCAGCCTCTCAGTACATGGATGTGTTCACTCACCTGAAAGTTCACTGAACCCCATACTATTGGGATTTTATGGAGGCCTCCTCACATAGACATGACCAATTATTAACTCTGTTTCCAGTCCCTTTCCCCTCTCTGGAGAATGGGGGTGGGGCTAAAAATGCCAAGCTTCTAATCATGGCTTGGTCTTTCTGGAGACCAGCCCCCATCCAGGAGCCATCCAGGAGCTCACTCAGAGTCATCTCATTAGAACAAAAGCTACTCCTAATGCCCTTATCACTTAACAATTTATAAGCATACCAGGAGCTTTGTGTCAGGAACCAGGGTCAAAGACCAAATATTTATATTTTCTGTTATCTTACATCAAACTTACAAGTGTTACCTTCATTAGACAGAATACCAGGTATTCATTTACAGTGAGAAATGTCTTCTCAATGTCAAGAATAATTGGGTCTAATAACTAGGCTACACTTTTCCCTGAATCACATTACTTGGGAAGTTGAATTAGGATATGGGTATTCATGCAAATGGAATCAGAGGAAGGGCAGGGATGGTCTTGAGGGATATTTCTTCCAGGGATATGAATTATTCCCTCCTAGCAATGGAGAACATCACTCCAGGACCTGGATGCTCATCTCTAGGTCTCTCTCAAGTGGTATATGTTAATGCTACTGAATTCTTGTTTGGTGACAGCTTTCTTTGTCCTATATTCTTGGTAGAGCATCTCCTCTATGCTAAGTTAGTCTTTTTTTCTGATAACATATAGTTGTTTTGGTTACAGATTTAAAATTTTTTATTATCCAGCTCTGTCTTCCTTTTATTTTATTATAAATTTTTATTATCTAATCATGCCTTCCTTGGGGAACTCTTGATTTATATTCCTAAAACCTTGTTTTTAAGTGATCTCTTTGGTTACTTCAAAAAATTCATAAATTAAATGTTGCTGCTCACTGGTTTCAGTCACTTCATCCCCACATACATAAGTGACAGGGAATTTGTGTGGTCATTATACTCAGAGGGGAATACAGGCAGCCTTGCAGCCAACATCAGGATAAGTATCAGACACACCCTGGGAGCAAGGCAAGGTGAATGTTCCAGAAGGAGACAAGAAAATGGAAGGAGACAACTGAAATAAGATCCAGGGATTCCTTTCACCATTCATTTATTCTCTTTTTCATTAATTCAACAAGTGTTTATAGGTGATTTATCATATGCCAAGTTCTGCGGTAGTTACAGATGTCCAGTTATAAAACACAGAAACACGTTGGATTTGAGCTTTTCTAGAAGTGCAATCATCCGTCTTGCATCTGGGTCAAATTAGCAGTCATGTTGACCTGAGACTTGATTTTAATTGGATGGAGCATAAGAAACTCCTGCCTCAAGTCAACACTGGTCTATAAACTGCACACTGGGGAGGAATTGGGAGGTGGGGTCCAAGGGAACTCACCTTTGAGGATGACAGGAAGAGGAGGACAAGGCTGAGAACCAGGCCTCACCTGACACTTGCTCTTTCCCAGACAGTGAAATCCAGGCCAAATGAGCAGAGACTAGAATTTGAGAATACTTTTCTATGGGTAAAAAAATAATATTAATGACCACAAACCTTATGGCTCTTATTTTAATTCTTTTCTGGGGAAGGCAAAGCTAATTCTTGGAGCTTTATGCAGAAGACACGAGGCAGAGCCTATCAATGCCGGCGTGGGTCACTGCTGTGATGACTCG
This sequence comes from Eschrichtius robustus, assembly GCF_028021215.1. Lineage (NCBI taxonomy): Eukaryota > Metazoa > Chordata > Mammalia > Artiodactyla > Eschrichtiidae > Eschrichtius > Eschrichtius robustus. The sequence continues at coordinate 62,059,370 of NC_090827.1, read as the reverse complement.
TATGCCTTCAGGAAGCCTTGCTTTGATGATCTGCAAGAAGATGCAACTTACATTTCTCCACATTTATCCTGTGACCAAGTCGTCAACCTTAATGAGGACTTGTGCAGAGCTCAGGAGGAGGAATTACAAACCGAAAAGCAAAAGTAAGGATCTTTGTTTATATATATAATATATATATTCTGGTTACCCTGAATCAACACAATGCATCAAAAGCACTCCACCTCCCGGCAGTGGGGCAGCTCCCCTTTAGTGCCCACCCACTCTTCACACCCTCCTCACGTGCCCCTGATCCTGCCCTCGGGAGAAAGCAGGTCCTCGTCCTCATGGTTCCTTCTCCCCCAAGGTCATTAGAAATGGTTGGTAGCTTACTTCTAATTAATTTATTTATTCTAAGACTTGCTCTTGGAGAGTCTAAATATTATTAGTCCAACATTATCACCTTGCCAAGTGAGGCAAAGTTTTTGTTGCCTTGGGAATAAACACATTCCCGTGGTCAGCAAGCACAAGGTTGTCACTTATTCTGTTTTATCACAGTACTTAAAATTCATAAACCAACTGACCCTTGAGGTCCTTTCTTCAGTTCCCAAGGTGAGCTGATCACAAACTAGACTGTAAAACTTTCCAGTAAACATCCAAAAACCATTGTAACACTTAGTTAGCCATTCTTTCTTTAGCCCAGGCTGATGTGAGAAGATAATACTTTATTTTTAGAGTTCAGGCTTTGCTTTCTCTTGAGGAAATTCTCTGGCATAGATAGGCACCCTTTATGTATGTCATCTCACCAAATCCTTACCGCAGATTTAGGAGGTAGATACTATTACTACCCCATTTTAATTGTGAGGAAACTGAGGCTAAGGAGGCAAGAAGAAATGGTATGAGATCATGCAACAGGTAAATAAGTTGTTGAACTGGAATTTGTACCCAAGCTACCTGGCTCAAAGCACATATGCTTAACTACCAACATGTAGCTGTTAGTGTGCCCTAATCAAGGGGTTGTAATGCTGGTGATAATTTTTAATACTTGAAACTCTTCATGTAGATAGATACATGAGCTAGGGCTAGATAATGGAAAGTGTGAAATATTAGGAAGCATCCGTGTTCTAGTGAATTCACTGTGTTTTCTGTATGGAGAAAGCAATAACACAGAGACAGCTAATGTAGAGATTTCTAGAATATTCTGGGAGGATACATATTAGGAGTCAAGGGCTGGGCTGGACAAATCTCTCCAGTTTCCTGGGAAGTGGTAGGGGTTCTCTCCATGGCTTTCACCCCTATATAGTTCTGACTGATCATCATAGCATAAGTCCACATACACACAAAAAAGAAAAAAAAAAAAAAAACAAGTGAAGGAGCTCCTGGAGGGGAAAGACAAAATTCAGCAGGATTATAAAGAGAAGGCAGAAATGAGGTCATGGAATAAGACAGAGGAAATAAAGAGGATAGAAGTTCAAAGGAAAAGAATTTAAAATCCAATTAAGAAAAATACAGAGTTGAAATGTTAAGACTTAAGATAGTATATAAAGACTAGAATGTGCTTTAAATGAAAGGGTGAATAAATGTAATGAAAATAGAAGATTAATAATATCATTGAAATGAAAAGCTGGAAACAACTTGATGGTGTTGAGGATTAAAAGTAGGATCTAATATTTTAAAAGGTAAATTAAAAAATTTAAAACTAAAGGGATGAATAGAATTAGGGGAAATGTTTTAAAACAGCAGTTAGGTTGATAGGTAGAGAGATCCGGGGGGTGGGCTGGGTGGGTGTGAGGAAATGGACAGGAGAGATAAATCCACTGCAAGCAGATCACAGGTATGTGGCAAGTCGTTATAAGGGAGGGGGGCCTAGCTTCCAAATGGCACAGAGTCCCCAGCTGTAGAAAAGGCAGCCTTCATATCTGGAGTGTCAAGGAAAGGTACCATGACCTGCTGATACCTCTGCTCCAAATCTCACTCCCAGACCTGCATTCTCATAATGGGACCCTTTTTTCCCCTTACCTATCCCAGTACAGTGAAAGTGTTTCTCCTTGTTTGTTTATTTATTGGAGTATAATTGCTTTACAGTGTTGTGTTAGTTTCTGCTGTACAATGAAGTGCATCAGCTGTATGTATACCTATATCCCCTCCCTCTTGGACCTCCCTCCCACCTCCAGCCCCCCATCCCACCCATCTAGGTCGTCACAGAGCACAGAGCTGAGCTCCCTGTGCTTTAGGTAAGCAGCTGCCACCTGATCTGGAAGCTCAGCGGTCATGCAAGTGTTCCCTCTACTGGTGCCTCTAGGGACGTGCATCCAGAAACCAGCTGACCCAGCAGGACAGAGGAGAGAGCAGAATAGTTGGGTGTGTCTGAGGCATAGGTGAGAGAGGGGAGAGAAACTTTTGGGGCTGAGACTAGAGGGGTTGGGAGGGGTCAAACCATGAAGACAATTGGAATCCCAGAGCTTGTGAGGAAAGAGAAGAAGGGTATATATGAGGGAGCCTTCCTACCTCCTCCGCTAGGTTTCTCTATTATTGTTAAGTCTACAGCTCAGACCCTCAGGGAAATTATAAAAATGCTCATCAATTATTTGCTGAGTGAACAAATGAATAAGTAGGTGAGAAGCTGTGACAATGTACCATTTATTGTGGGAGTCAGGGAGAAGGGAGACTGTGGTTGGAAGCAACCAATAATTTGAAACGAAAGTTGCAAGTTGTGCTATTACTATAATTATTCATTATCGTTGCCATAATTTGATGAAATAATTAATATAATTATTCATATTATCTTTGACTCTATTTATTAAGTGCCTGCAGTATGCCAGTTACTGTACTCAGCCCTTTAATGTAGTAGTATTTTTGGTCCTCACAAAAACCTTGCAATGTAGGTGTTCAAATTCTCATTTTATAGAGTAGGGTCAGAGAGGTTAAGTATCTTACCCATCGTCACACAGACTAGTGAGTGGAGGTCCTAACTTGAGCCGAAGTAAGTTTGACTGCAAAGTTTGTGCACTTTTTATGACATTGGAAGGAAAAAGAAGTCCAGATTTTGCATGAACTCACAGTAAAACCAGTGCCCCTCCTATACCAGCTTTGGCCACTTGGGGTGCTGAATCCCCTAGGCCAGACCATAGAAGCCCCAGTGGGTGCTGGGAAATGGGGTAATCTCACTGTGTAGGTACTCATGATGGTTAGTTTCTGTAACATGGGACTGAAGCTGTCCTATGCTTTTATGGGTTGGTTAGTGAATTTCAGCATCGTAGCAATACTGTTATCTGTGGGGGAATATATTCTGAGACAAAAACCACCAAAATTCCATGGGAAGTAGCCTGTATTTCTCACTTTGAATAATTAATTTGTTAAAAACTGATAATTATTATTCAAAGATAGTATCAACTGTTTTGACCATACATCATACATAACCATACAGACTTGAATGATACAGAGATACAAACAAGCACAGTGTTTTCTTTCAAGTGGGATCAAGTTTAGGTCTAATTGGAAAATTGAATATATACATATCTCAACTATAATAAAACATAATTTAAAATAAGATCAAATATGTACAGAATGGTTGGATAGAAAAAAGAATGCTTATACTATTCTATTTCTTTGTAAAATGTTGATTTACTTTATTATTAAAGTAATACATAGTCTTTGCAGAAAATTTAGAAAATATAGAAAAGAGAAGAAAAACATAATACTTTTATTCCAACACTGCAGAGATACCCATTATAAATATATGTAGAGTGTAGGGATACATAATTCCATATCTGTATACAAGCGCACACTCCCACAATTGCCCTCTGTCCATCAGTCTATGGTTTGAATACATAATAATGCAAGTTTTGCACATTCTTGCTACTACCTGCTTATACAGAATTTCAGTTCCAGCAATTATCCTCAGAATCCTCAGGGGAGAGCGTATGAAACTCCCCTTGCCTCTCCCCCTCCGCAGGAATCCTCCAGGCATTCCTGGATCCTTGGCACCACTCCTGTGCCACTGGGAGCAGTCATGCCCTCCAGGTACTGCTGTCTCCTGCTCAGCAGCAGACTGGATCCCTTTCAATTGATGACAAAGTTGCTTTATGTTTTGTTGTAAGGAAAAAATAATACCTCCCCCAAACCTCAGGATTGTACACGTTTAGCAGGTGCTGTGGCAGTGCTGCTTGTGTCTTAACCGTGTGCAGGACTTTAATGAAAGCACTCTTACAGCCCCCTTTCAAAGAGTTATCCTTATTCCATAAAGCTCAGAAATGAGTGTAATGGAGGCCCAGCTGGGGAACCACTGAATTACTCCCGTCTTCCACTGACCAGACCTTTCTTAATGGGCGGAAGTCTGTGAGCCTGACTTCTTGTCTCAGGACAAGTTCTCGAAAGTAGTTCTCAATCCTCATGCCTTCTGGGAGGGAGGCTCACCTCACTGGCTTCTTATATATGCCCAGATCTATATTATTCCCAAGGAGTTGAAACTAGTGTTACAAATGCAAAGTGGAGATGACATAGAGCCTTATTAAGGAGGTGACAGAGAGCATTACATGAGGTAACATAAATTTTCAGCGCATTGTCTGAAACAGAACAAATATCAAGATACTCAAAAGATCTTGGCTGTTGTCATCATTTTTAATGTAGCTTTAAAAATGATAATGTATGCAGTTTTGTCACTGATTATTCTTCAGAACAGCATTTTAATGGCTTTTTAATATTCCAGTATATGGGTACAATAATGAACTTAACCAGTCCCTGTTTCTGGGCATGAAAATTGTTTTCAGTTTCTAAGTATCATAAATTGTGACAATGAATATTTTTGTACATATGTCTTTGTGCCCTCTCTGATTTTTTTCTAAATTCCCAGGTCTTAGGATTAGGGGCAAACACAGAGTTAATTAAAATCTCCTAGCTTCTATTGACTGTGTCTTGCTGGTGCTCAGAGATGCAGTGATTACATGCTTCTCAAACCCACCTCATCACTGTAGTAGTTTCCGAAAAGAAAATTGGCTTGTGCTTCCTTATCTTCAGTCAGGCTGCTGTTTCAGCTGTCTATCCTCAAGGCTGGGGGTTGAGGGGAGGGTGGGAGAGGGTGGAGCTGAAATGGGAAGTTCAGAGGCATGTCCAGGGCGCTACCAAGTTAAGCTAAATATCTGATTGCTTAGATGGGGTCAGCACGCTACGGCCATCTGGCCAGGGCTGTTTCTGTAGGTCCTGCGGGCACCGCCTGAACAAGCTAAGCCTGGGAGCTGCAGAGCGCCGCGTCTGCTTCGCCTCTGTTCCCGGCTTCGCTCCTGCCTTCCCCGCCTGGGACGGAGCTCGCTCTGCCCAGTGCCTGCGCTGGTGCCACGTGCATGTTGGGGACTTCACTGTTGACGACTGCCGGGCAGCAGAGGGGTGGGTGGCATCTCAGTCCAGGAGTCAAGCGACTCAGAGAGTCACCTTGCCTTGGGCCAGCTGCCCGCACTGAGAGCGGGGTGCGGGGAGAAGAAAAGCGCGTGTCACTGGGGCACAGAGTGAGACAAGCGGCGCGCGCCCCCTTCCCCACTGGCTGGTCCCTCTTCACCATCATTTCCAGCTGATGGCAACTGGCACAAACTGTGCCCGCCAGCCACTTGGGGCAGCCCACCCCAGGGGTGGGGCGGGCCTGGAGTTCTCTGTCTTGTGATATAAGTACGTATATAATATCCTCAATTTTGCCTCTTGGGTGAAAAAGGCTAAAATATTTGCCGGACCCTTGGGTTAGAGTGTCATAGAAATAGCTACTTAAAGCTTTGAGATATTTTCTTTTATACCTATTCAAGTACAAATAAGACCACTAGGTATTATCAGTGTGAATTTGAAAATGAACAGTAAGTGAAGGTTTTTGGGTAAGCAATAAAATATGGATTAATGTACATTTCCCCTACCCTTCATGCCTTGTTTTCTTTGTAGTTAAATCTCTCTTGATAAGTAAAGAAAAAAAAAAAAAAAAGACAACATTGGAAGATTTGGGATACTATTTTATTAAATAGAGAGACAGAAACCAGTTTATAATTTTAAATATTCGAAGTGGTTGAAACACCGATGTTTATATAGTTGTGGGGAAACTCATTCTGTGAGGGAAATCTGAGATGATTGTCAAACTACTGAAGTTTCAAATTAGTGTATTGGTTTTATTATTAATAACATATAAGGGGCCCTCAACTTCCAGGTGTGTTATACTTGTAATATTTATTGGGAAGTTAGTTGTTTAGAATAAATGTTGTTCATAACAAAATATTATAGGAAAAGCTAATTTATTGTATAACCTATTTACCACCCAATGTAGTAAAAATAGAAAATAATATTTACCCTAGTAATAATCACATAAAGGTAATTAAATTTAAGATAATAGTTATATTGATGAGATGTGCTTGAAGAAAAATATGTTGAATAAAAGATGGAGATGGATATTGTGAAAACTATGAGGACATCAGGGCATTTTCAGGGCCTGTAAACTTAAGAGTGAGAGCTATGCAAAGGCATGGGTGGTATGCAGCTTTAAATAAGCAAGGCAGGTTTGCAAGCTGGCCTTCTAGAACTCAGGGAGTGCTTGTATTTTTGCCACTCATTTCTTATTCAGACTCCTCAGCAACCTTGTGAAGCAGGAACCACATGCAGCAGAGATGCAGTTCCAATCAGTTATTGTGGATTTTGCTCACCTGGTGGAGATGTGCTGTCAAGCAAAGAAAAGTGAAATGTGTCTCCAAGAAGAGGTATCTCTGTTTCCTTGTCTATTCTCTTAGCACTCTTACGGTAAAGTTAAAAAAAAAAAAAAAATCCTTTCTCCATGCCAATCATGAATGGATTAGGAGAAAATCACAGTTTAAATGGATCGGTGTAATTGACTATATTTGGGTTTAAGATATGTTAATATTTATGTTCATTTGAGGGAACTAGGCGTGTTAGACATGAATAAGGATAAATACAAAGTCATGACACCAGATGAACTGAGATGTTTAGGACTGAGGGTGGGAGGAAGAAGGGTGAGTTGAAGACTTTCTCATTATAGAGAAATGGTGTCCTTGGAAATATAGAGAAATTTTAAAGAAATAACAGTTTAAAGACCTGTCTGGGCAAACAGTAGCTTCGTTCTAGAAATTTCTGGGGGCATAATCAGGTAGAGTCACCAAATGTGGTTTGGGGCTTAACTAGGAAACCGGTTTAGGTGAAAAGGATTGCATTTTCTCAGTGGCAGATCATTAGAACAGGGGGTTGAAGAAGCGAAAGAGAAAAGAACAGTGACCAGAAAAAAGTGTCTCTGTGCATACACACCAAACTGACTACCAGGAGACTGTTTTGTGTAACTAATGTAATTGCATACAGTTAACAAGCAAATGACTTTTCGTAAGATGGTAACGTTGTATGATTTAAATTTATAAGAATAGCATGGTAATCCTACCATCCCTGTGTGGCACAGAAAATTCATGTTAATTCATGGAGGGGACCTGGGATGGACCATTCTCCTGGGGGCATGACTTAAGAAGCAGAAACTAGGATATAGTAGGTAATAGTATCCGAGTAGAAGAATGCAAGCGTGCAGTTCAAAAAATAAAATATAATATAGCAGGCTTTACAGTCAAAACAGGCTGGGGCTAGTTAGTCCTAGTTAGGACTAGGTTTAGCAGTGGCCCAGGGAAACGTTTTCACAGGTAACAATTTTCACGAATGCCTCAATTACCTTCAGTGGCTCTTTTCTACTTTTTCACCTAAACTGTACATGTGCTTATGTTAAAAGTCATATATCTATGGTCTAGTCAAAGGTAGGCAAACTACAGCCCTCTGGCTAACTCAGCTCCACTCCCTGTTTATGTAAACAAGGTTGTGTTGGCACACAGCCTTGCCCATTTATTTGCGTGTTGTCTATGGCCGCTTTTTACAACAGCAGAATCGAGCAGTTGTAAGACTGAGTAGTTGTGACAGACTGAATGAACTGCAAAGCTCCAAATATTATCTGGCTGTTCACAAAAAAATTTTGCTGACTCCCAGACCAGCTGATACACAAAATGAAAATAGTCACAAGTGCCCATTTATTTACTTTAAAGCCCTTTTCACTTTTTTGTAAAACATTCAGAAAACAGATCTCTACCTGAGTAACAACACCATATCCACACAGATAAATATTTTTGCAGAAGGGCCTGTGCCTAAAAATTCCCAAAGGAATTTTCTTGAAGTGTTCTTGCCCTTGAGTGTGAATGCTTCTTGCTTGAACTATTTCATCAATAGCATGATAGGAAGATTTCTGTGTGCTTTTTTTCCCACACTTTTTGTCTGATGGTGCTCTTCAACTTAATCGTTGAAAAGCCCAAACTTTTCCCCTTCCCTCCCCTTCCCTCTCTACTTTCTTTTAGGATTTCTCCACAAATTAAAGGAGAAAATAGGGGCTATCTGAAGGATATATCATGTTAATTAAAATTTGCTAGATGAACATCTTCAGATAGAAATGCTTATTATATGTAATGCTGCACCATCTATAAAGTGCGACCAAGTATATCTCCGTATGATTATTTTAAGGAGGTGATTCTGAAATATTCGTGTGCATCAGAGTTACTTGGAGGGCTTGTTAAAACAAAATCAATATTTTCCGTCCCCAGTGTTCCTGATTTAATAGAGCTAGGGTGGGGTCTGATTATTTGCATTTCTAACAAGTTCCCAGGTGCTACTGATGCTGCTGGTTTGGCGTCCACTTTAAGAACCACCTTCCTAAGGTGAAAGTAGATAATCATAAACTGTTTCCTCCCTCCCTTCCCAATATTTTTATATATCTAACTTAGTGAGAAGTTGGAACCAAGGACAGTAACAAAAATAATAAAACCATTGAAAAATAACCTATTTATGAAAGGAAGTGAAAGATTTTGGGGACATTAAATACAAAGGTAAGACTGGAATATAAAAGCAATAACCTTATATGAATAGGCTTAGCAAAAAATATAGGAATATATGATCAAAATATTTTGGAATCTTATCATCAAGAATTTCGGTGAGTCTTTGTGCCTCTGTGTTTGTGGAAGAGGTCTAGGTTTGACTGTAATGCAAAGGAATAATACCTAGTGGCTTTGGGAGTCTCCATGGAACCAAAATCCCAGAAGTGAAGAGGCTTAGCCAATTAGCAGTCTGTAGATGTTCCAAGTTAGACTAACTGCTCCAGGGACCTACATGCATTTTCTTTGTTTTCTTTTCTGAGATTAGAATAGTCAATTATGTGAATCTGTTCTGCCTGTTAAAAGAGAAAGTGGGCAGGTTTGAAGACTGCCTTTCTAGCTATGGCTAGTGGGAGGGTAAAACATTTTTAGACAAGATGGAAGACATATTTTGAGAAGTAAACCAGAATGCAGGAAAATTCTAAGGAGAAAAAAGTGAACCAAAATTAATGTTGGAATGTTGGTAAGAATAAGAATGAAACAAAAAGAAGGAATAAAATAAGAAACTCAACCATACAAGGTGAATTTGGATCTTCCAAAGAAAAGGAATTTCATATTTCATGAAATAATAATGTGAATTGTAGACTTCAGCAGTTTTAAGGAGAAAACTACTCAGAAATTCTCTCCTCCAGGTCAGTGGGGAATGATAATTGTAGCCTGAGATACTTATCTGTCACCCAACAGAATATAACATAGAAGAAAGTTAACAAGAATTAGCAGGAATTTGGGCAGGTTGAAATGATGGTTTGAAAATAATACATGAAATTTAACAATAAAAAAAGCAAAGTTCTGCTTTTAGTTGTGACTCAACACAAGTTCACGGGGAAAGACTTGCTGGTTTAAGTAGTCTATGCGTACAACTTGATGGGTCTACTATCGAAGCTATTGCAATCCTGGGATGCATTTCTGGAGAAAAAACAAGGATCAGATTAAGCAATGTGATATCGCAACCACATGGATCAGGTCACTCTGGAATACTGTATTTAGTTTCTTATGATATATTACACAATTTTTGAAAATTACATAAGTAACACATGAACATGGCAAGAGTTCAGACAGAAGAGCAGGGTACATTTCCCATTCCCAAAAGGTAAGCAATTTAAGTTTTCACTTTTAGTATTCCTAGTAATTACCATTATTACCTTAATAGTTTTTTAAAATACTGCTGTCACTTAAAGAATATAGTATACTTACATTAACTTCGACAATACTACCAGCAGACTCTCAATTTTTTTTTTTAGGTAAAGTATTTTTGTAGTTTTAGCTCTTTTATTGGTTATACTCTATTTCTTGGTCCTTCGACTTCAATCAGCATCTAGTGATTTTCCAAAACATAATTAACATGTCTAAACTTCTTTTGATTTCTTTGCCAGCTTTCCTTTTTAAAGCTATACCATTACTTCCACACTGTCTAGGTTTATTCATCCTGCTTTGTAAATGTAAGGTTTATATGCTTTGTCAATAGGTTGATCCAAAAACTGGAAGGTATTAAATAGTGTTCAATAGTGTGTTTAACTGTAATATTATTTACAGCTGTACAATGAATGGACTGACCAATAGTTTAATGACTTATCCTGTATCATTTAAAAAGTGTCAAGATTAAATGAAGTCTTTTTTCTTACTTACTATCAACTGCAGAAAATATGCCACATTTATTTAGTTTTACATATTTGGACTATGATTTCCTAGTACATCCTTCTTTTTTGAGAGTTTCTAATTACCATTCTTTTTCCATGTTGACAAATAAAGCATCTACTTTCATCACACCACTAAAATATATCACACCGCTAAATTATATCAGGTTCTTAATCATACAGTTTTTGTAATAGAATATTCTATCATCTTAAAGTTTGATAAGATTTGAAACGTAAAGTTTGATAACATTTGAAAAGTCCTCTGACTTAATCTTTCAGTTTGGATTTAGTTATTTCTGGGACTGATTTATGGCTGTCCACTAAGAGTTTCTTTTTAAGTGTAACTCTGTGTAAAATTGACTATTTCTAACATCCTATTTTGTGTTTTTTTTCTTGGATTCTTTTAAGATTTTTTGGCTACATTCTTAAGTTATGTATGTATGTATTTATGTATTTTTTCAGAATGGGACCCGGGTGATAAACTTTTGGGGCCCTTGCATATTTAAATATTATTTCTCCCATATGTTTACACAGTTATTTTTTAAGCTGGTATGTTAGTTGGGGTTCTTTAGTTGTAAATAATAGGATCAAATTCTGGCTAACCTAAGTAAAAATTAGTACATTGAAAGGATAGTAGTGACTTCAGGAATCTTTAGGAAGTTTAAAAAAATGGGCTGAGCAGGAGATAAGAACCAAAGCAGCTCAGAAATCAATGACTTTCTGGTCTTTTACTGCTGGTACTTCTCTAATGTTACTATTCTGAGCTTCTTTCTCTGCATTTTGATATGTTGATTAATATCACACCAATAACTTTATTTCTCAGAAGTTCATTATAGCTCTTACATTGATGGTTTTTTTTTTCTTTTTAGCATCAGTAGGCTTTATTCTTTCTGGTATATTGTTACTATTATTGAATTGGGATTTCAAAAGAGATGAGAGGTGACCCATTTTAAAAGGATCTTGTCAAGTTGTTATGTCCAGCAGTATCTAGAATGTAAAAAGGTTTGAAAAGCATGTCACAGGATTTGGAGAAATAGACTAGTAATGTTTACTCCAAAGTCTTCAGATGGATGACAGTTTAGCAGTCTCCTATACAGACAATGTACAGGCTGGAAGAAAATATTTGCAAACAATACTACTGACAAGGGATTAATTTCTGAAACATACAAACAGCTCATACAGCTTAATACCAAAAAACCAAACAATCCAATCAAAAAATGGGCAGAAGACCTAAATAGACATTTCTCCAAAGAAGACATACAGATGGCCAACAGGCACATGAAAAGATGCTCAATATCACTAATTATTAGAGAAATGCAAATTAAAACTACAATGAGGTATCACCTCACACCAGTCAGAATGGCCATCATTAAAAGGTCTACAAATAATAAATGCTGGAGAGGGTGTGGAGAAAAGGGAACCCTCTTGCACTGTTGGTGGGAATGTAAATTGGTGCAGCCACTATGGAGAACTGTATGGAGGTTCCTTAAAAAAACTAAAAATAGAGCTACTATATGATCCAGCAATCCTGCTCCTGAGCATTCATCCAGAAAAGACGAAAACTCTAATTCAAAAAGATACATGCACTCCAATGTTCATAGCAGCACTATTTACAATAGTCAAGACATGGAAGCAACCTAAATGTCCATCGACAGATGAATGGGCGAAGAAGATGTGATATATATACACAATGGAATATTACTCAGCCATAAAAAAGAGTGAAGTAATGCCATTTGCAGCAACATGGATGGATCTAGAGATAATCATACTAAGTGAAGTAAGTCAGACAGAGAAAGACAAATACCATATGATACAACTTCTATGTGGAATCTCAAAAATGATATAAATGAACTTATTTCCAAAACAGAAATAGACTCACAGACATAGAAAACAAACTTAATGGTTACCAGAGGGGATGGCAGGGGGTGGGGGGCGATAAATTAGGAGTTTGAGATTAACATATACACACTACTGTGTATAAAATAGATAAACAATGAGGATCTACCATATAGCACAGGGAACTATATTCAATGCCTTGTAATAACCTATAATGGAAAAGAATCTGAAAAAGAATAGATGTATATACTTGAATCACTTTGCTGTACACCTGAATCTAATACAACATTGTAAATTAACTATTCAATTTTAAAACATGAATTAAAAAAAGGAAATAAATTAACATTCAAACAAAACAGAACAAAAAAAGTCATGGGTCACCGCGGAAGTAAGGATATGTAAATTCCAGAGGTATTTTTAAAAACAAGCCTAAATAGATTTCAATCTTTCTAGACAATTTAAGTGTGGTACTGTTTGAAGGTGGGAAGAAGGACTAAATTACTAGACTTCTAACCATTTTCTACAGGATCCTAGAGGCGCTTAGTAGTGCGAGTCATCTATCCCTCAGATGTGTGTGTGTTCATACCTTAGCAGTGGAGTTCTAGGGGTCCCATTTCCACTAAGCTAAAGGTTTCACTTTTATCTACTTGGGCTTCCACAAATGATTTTTATTTGAATAAGGACTATACAGGTACAAATTGGGGAAAACTTTTGGACTTAATATCAAGGTCTACACCAGTACATATGAAGGGAGCAGAGATAATCTGATCAATTTTAGTGGTTTTGTTCCTCTTGAATTTCTATACCTGAATATGTAGTGATTTAGCATGGGATTACCCTAGAGCTGTTTTAAAATGCAGCGCGAAGCTGACGTTGATTGTTCATTCTTACCCTGCAGCAAAAGAGTGCCATATTTTTGTGAGGAGGAAGCAAATTTTTATTTATTCTAGATCTGGGGTCCTGAAAGTGGATGAGGCATTGCAGTTAATTAAGTCCTTAAGCTAAGGGACTAGGCCTGTGAGAAATTCTGAGACCTTGAGAGGCAGGCGTATTAGATCCCATCTCAGGCATGCAAAAGGGAAGTCTTAAAGATTTTCTGTTTGGGGATCAGAGCTGCTTAGCTGTTTTCTCTTTCTCACAGATGTGCTTATTTGCTTTTTTTTAGGGGTCCAAACTGATTAAAAAGTGCCAGTCTCTTTTGGGAGGCTAAATGATTCCAGCATATGTCAACGTACAATCTTTGCTGAGAACTGCTTTTTGTTTTTCATTAATAATGAAAGGCATGTCTAATATTCAAAAGAAGAATCAACACCATTTTTCAGCTACTAGCAATGTTACTCAGGAACATTAGCTAGTCTACACTAAATCTCTCCTTTCCTACTCAGCAGAGAAATCTACTTATTGTAACTCTCCTACAACCCACTTCCATTCCTTCTCTCTCCCCATAAGCTTTCTACTTCTCAGAAGCAGCAACAGAAATATGAAACCAAGGGGCCTTTCAAAACCTCAGGTGGGGGGCTTCCCTGGTGGCACAGTGGTTGAGAATCTGCCTGCCAATGCAGGGGACACGGGTTCGAGCCCTGGTCTGGGAAGATCCCACATGCCGCGGAGCAACTAGGCCCGTGAGCCACAACTACTGAGCCTGCGAGTCTGGAGCCTGTGCTCCGCAACAAGAGAGGCCGCGATAGTGAGAGGCCCGTGCACCGCGATGAAGAGTGGTCCCTGCTTGCCACAACTAGAGAAAGCCCTCGCACAGAAACGAAGACCCAACACAGCCATAAATAAATAAATAAATAAATAAATAAATAAATAAATTAATTAAAAAAAAAAAACAAACCTCAGGTGGATGTAATGAGCTACCACATTGAACTGGGACCTGGCTGCTGGGATTCTGGAGTGAAAAAGACCCCAAGTGCCATTTGTGGTTTCTATCTGTACCACTACTGAAAATGACTATTGATGAACTGAATGAAATGTGTTTTACAATAAAGGTACTTACCTGACTGTATTCCCTTTCATCTTTACCCGAGATATGTGATGTTGACATTGTCACCAAGGGGTCCTAACATATTTATATTCACTTGAGCTTTCAGTGATGATTTGTAATAGTAGTCTTTTCCCTGGAAATCCTGGCATAAATGACATAAAGAACTTATCATTTCGACTTAGTTTTGCAGATTTTTGTTTTGTGTGTAATGAAGTAAAAATAAGCAGTGATATTTTAGTGCTTACTAAATTAATGATTTTGGTTAGGGAAAATGTTTAATTCTCATTATAGTGCTCTTTACTTGATTTCAGTTTTTCCTCACTCCAGTAATTTCAGCATGTTCATATATACTAGCAAATTAAATCCAATAAACATTTAAGTATCTATTGTATTCAATACACTGTGCTAGGCGTTGCAGGGAATAATATGAATATGATATGGCCAGATCACTAATGAATTTAAACAAGATATAAACACATAAGGAATTATAATAATGGGCAGATTTCACATTTCCAGTGTCACAAGAGCAGAGCTAACTAATGTGGAACCCAGGAGTTTGAGATCACACATAGCCACAGAGACCAGGAAAGTTCATGGAAGGAGTGACCCTGGCCAATGACTAGAAAACAGGCATGTTTTAACAGATAGATGAGGAGAGTGTGAGCGCGAATGGTGAGTGATTCAGATGGGTGGGTTCTGAGACAAGAATAAAGTAGTTGTGGGCAGTAAGACTTAGTGAAAGCCTAGGCTACAGTGTTGGGTGAGGACATACTGTAGTTTAGTTATAACAATAGCTAATATTTATCACATACTTCTTATGTGCACAGCGTCAGCCTTTAAATATATTATTCCTATAACTCCTACAACCGTATAATGAAGTAGGTACTATTATTTCTATATTACAAATGAAGACAGAGAGATGCCATTTGAGGGTGTGTAATTAGGGTGAGGCCATATATTCTAGTGGTTAAGAGTGTGGTTTCTGGAGCCATAAGTTCAAATCCTACCTCAGTCTTCTACTAAAGAGCTTAGCAAATCTCCTAACCTCTCCATGGCTTGCTTTCCTCATCTTTAAAATCAGGTTGAAAGATTAATTTCCTCACAGGAGTGTAATGGATATTAAATGAGTTGATCTATGTAAGGCAAATGTTAAGTGTGGTTAGTTTCAACAATATAAAATTGCTGCTTTTGTAGGCCAAATACGGAGAACTTCAAATGTCTCAGTCTAATAGTTTAGCTGTTATTTAGAAGAAAAATGGATGCTGTTGGGGTTTTGCCCTCTTGAATTGCATCCTATTCCTTTCCTTTCACATGTAGATATCTCAATATAATAGATACATCTGCCATCTTTTCCACCTCATCAACTGCCTTGCAAATGGATTTCTTCAGTTCTTGAAGCCAAGTTGAACAACCCTAAACAAAATTCCATAGTAACACTGCCTAGCTGTACATTTCATACTGCCAAGAGATGATAAAATACACCACCATATTAGGGAAAACCATATAGAAAAGTTTTGACATGTTTTTAGCTACTAGATCAGATTTGTGAAGAAGGAGGAATATATACAGGGGATTTAAAAAAAATATTTTAGACAATTTATTCACTCATTCTTTTATTCATTCATTAATTCATTCAGTCTTTTATTCAATTGATTTTTATTGAGCACATCCTATACACAGGACACCATATGAAGTACAACAAAGTATACAAGGATGAATGTGACAGGTCCTCTACCATTAATAAGTATAACATTATCTAGAACTGAATTTGAACTAAAATGTAACTGGTAGTGAACTATTTGGACCACCTAAAACAAGGATGAACGGTTTTGTGACAAAAGTTTATATTCTTGTATTATGCAAAGATGACTCTGAAGTGAACAGATTTTTGTCTCAGAAATTATATCAGTTATCTATTGTTATGTAACAAATTATCCTAAAACGTCGCAGCATACTACAACAAACGTTTCGTACCTCGCACATTTTCTGAGGATCAGGAATCCAGGAGTGGTTTAGCTGGGATTTTTGGCTCAGGTCTCTCATGAGGTTGTAGTCAAGCTCTTTGCCAGGGCTGAAGTCATGGAAGGCTTGACTGGGGCTGGCCGATGGCGCACACCCACGGCTGTGGGCTGTGGACGGGGTGCCTCAGTTCCTTGTTGGCTTTTGGGCTTTTGGAAGAAGGTCTCAGTTCCTGTTATATAGGCCTTTCCCTAGGGCTACCCTGGATGTGGCAGTTGGCTCCCCCCAGAGCAAGCAATCCAAGAGAACAAGCAAGGAGGACACCACAGTGACTTTTATGACCTAGTCTCCAAAGCCACAGCCTGGCACTTCTGCTTTCCTCTGTTCCTTAGAAGTGAGTTACTAAGTCCAGCCCATTGGCAAGGTGAGAAAGATTAGCCTCCATATCTTGAGAGGAGGAGTATCAAAGACTTCATACATATATTTTAAAACTACCACAGTAGTGATGTTAACATCTCACTTGAATAATTTATTTGAATTTTTTTGCATCTAGTAGAACTCTGTGCTTGCATGTACTGGCTGCTTTTTCGTTGGCAACTTTTTAATCATAAATTGTCTATTTCCTAAATAGAAAAAGCAATACATGTTCATTACAGATTATTTAACAAGTGTAGAAAAATATGAAAAACATGAATCACCCATACATAATTCTACAGACCAGACATAACCACAATTAACATGGTTTTGGTTTGTAGTGTTTATGTACAGATAATAATATACATACATATATAAACATATATCTGTATATCTTATGGATAATAAACTTTTGGATATTGTATCTATATTCTTATCCAGATACATAAGGAGAATTTACTCTTATAATTAAAATTTATTAGAAAACAACTTAAGAGCTGCATAACATTCTATAGGTAAATGTTTCTTTCCTTCCTTAATCTTTTTTTCCTATTTTTGAACATTAGGCTATTTACTTCCTTTTATCACAATGAATAATAATCATCTTATATCTGATTATTTTCATACAAGATCCTACAGGTAGAATTATAGGATGAACTTATTACTCAATTGCTTTCAAGGAAAGTTATAGTCATTTGTATTTCTACCAGTAGTTTAAGTGCCCATCTCATTGTAATTTGTTGAGTATTTAATATTATCACTTCTTAATCTTCTTTAATAGATGAATTTCACTTTCCTTTGCTTTGCATTTTGTTGACACGCCAGTTATTTTATTGCGCCTCTGCTCCAAATTCACTCTTTGTTGTTGTCTGTGAAAATGTACATGGGATCCTTTCTATATGCTTCCTTTGCAGCTTACATGATGTCATGCTTTGTCAGTAGAGGGCACTGGAGAAACACTGTAGGAAGAAGTTGGTCTTTCCTGATCCTGGGAAGCTGACTTTCTTCCTTCACTGCTCTACCCAGAGTGGTTTCTTCAGTGCTAGTTGCCTGTAGGGTGCAGCTCTCTTTATCTTGTTGGGTTCCTCCAACCCCTTTTGTAGCTTTTGATTTGGTTTGTGGTGGCACGGCCTGGAGGCCCAGTAGAGGCCTGTGTCCTAGCTCAGATCATTACTCTCCACACCTTCTCAACTTGGTGCATGCTCCCAGAGAGTGCCTTGTGGGGCTGATCATCTGGTAAACCACTTGCCCCACCTTTGTCCCATGCAGCCTCAAAGATGCCACAGTCCAAGGCATACCCAGAGTTGTACTAGGTTCCTGCAGAGATGGCCCCTGCAGCCCCCCCAGTCCTAGCAGCACCGGCAGCAGCGCCCTTGACTTCATTTTTGTGCCTACCCTTCAGCCTCAGCTTACCTGTGCCCCCAGGTCTTTGTTTCCTGCAGACCTCCAGACACCGACACCCTGTGATCTGGCTTTGTGCCTGCAGAGAAGCCCCAAGTCCCTTTGTTCATCTGCCCACCTGATCCACACTCCAGAGGGTTGTTCCTGCTTGTCCTATGACTGTGGCCCTGCTGTGTCCTGGGCAACCAGAGGATGTCTCCCTTATCCACTGGGCTGCAACCACACCTTCTCCAATGAATTCTCAGCTCCTCACTCCAAGCTTTTCCTTTGTGGGGTATTCTTCCTCAGCCTTAGGGTACCCTTTGGAGTTCTCTTCACATTTTTATAGTTACTCTATCTTCACAGCTAAGTAATTCTTTATATTAAATTTCCCCTGTTTAAATGACTGTGTGGTTTCTGTCTCCTGATTAGACACAGACTAATACAACTGATCACTATTAAGATACAACTTTTTTCACATACTTAGTAGCCATTTGCATTTCCTCTTCTGCAATTTTACTTTTCAAGCCATATGTCTTATTTATTCTATCCAGGCATGGTATTTTTTAATGCATTTGGTAGACTTTCAATATATTAAAGATGAATCTTTTGTCATGTTTATGGCAGCTACTTGACACTACTTTAAATAAGTATACTGAATTTTAACCATTACATTTGCTTTATTTTTGTGAGATGAGATTTTCTTATTAACTGATAGATAATAGGATGAAGATGCAAGCACATGTCTTATTCAACAAAGGAGATTTCCTAGGACTGAAAAGCTCACAGCACACTTTTACTTTCGTCTGGTTTAGGATTTGGTTACACTGAGAAGTAATACCTTTGTCTTAAACATGTTTCATATTTTGATAACTGATCTTCCAACTGGGTTTATTACATTCAACCTTATCCCATAGTGTGTGTAATATAATCAGTTTAATCCAATGCTTATGAGGAATGCAAATAGAAGTAGTAGTGGAATGGAAAAGAGCTGCATAAAACTCCCTTTTAATATAGAGTTCATAAATAAACTCATAGATGATACTTGTGGCATTCTCAGTGCTTTTTCAGATTGGTTAAGTGTACTTGATGGACCCTGAGTGTTGTTTTGTAGAATGAGTTGTCTTGGAGAAAAAGGGCAGAGCTCCAGATTTCCTGCCCAACTTTGGCTACCACTTGCATTATCTTCTATATTCATTCAGCAACAAATGGTTATCATGGGTCAAGTCTTAGCCTAGCCAACAAAATACACTAAATCTCTGTGATATGTTTGTTTGGAAAAATAAAGAAAACTAGTTCAATTGACAAAAAAAAAAAAGCTTAAGAACACTTTTGAAAGTCATCAGTAGAACAGAGGGGGAAAAAAATAGAAGGGCTCAGGTTGAGAAAATTACGATTTGGATTTCTTAACAGAGTCCATAATCTCTTCCATCCCAAAGGACAGATAGCTCTGATGTTATAGATAGCCCAAAGCCACCTATCCATAGAAAGATAGTCCTAGATTTTATGAAAAGGCTAGAGTATAAGGAGCTGTGAAACACCATCACCATCAGATTCCTTGGTGGGGTAGTAATGTGCTGATTTTTTATTTTAAGAGCTGGCAGCTTTTACTTCTGAATCATTTCTGAGAGTCAGTTGATGAGAGTTCTCTTGACAGTTGAAGCTAAAATAAGTTTTAGCTGCATGGTATCTGAAGATGCCATTTAAATTCAAGTTCATTGAGTGTTTTACTATAAAAACTATTTGGAATACATAGTATCCAAGCTTATTCCAGTTACTGAAACTAAATTCAAGTTCCTTCAGTCCAACTGTGAACCCTACTTAACCTCTTCAGTTTAAAGAGAGACAAGCTTTTTCCACATTCAATTTCCTACAGATTCAAGTTCACATATATTTATATAAATGCAAGTATAGAATTTATGCACTCAAATAGTTGTAATACCCTTCTAATTTTGTTGAAGTGTTTTAGCAATAGTGACCTGTATTGCTAAACTGTTGTCTCTGTTTTTATTACCTGTTTACTTCGAAGACATTTCAGTATGATAGCCTTTTCTGTACAGAATCTGAAATAAGGAGAAAAAGAATATTAACAACTGGACACATTTTGTGCCTTGAACCTATTAAAGAACGAAGCACCCAGTGTGCAAGCTCTTAACTTACTTTGTTATTGTTCTCTGAATCTCTCTTTTCTCTTCTTCATTTAATCTTTGAAGGATGGATTCCAGGAAAGAAAAATGAAAGTTAATATACTGTGCCACCTGAAAGAAAAACAAACAAAAAGAGCAGAGCATTTGTGTGAGAGATGCTGAGTGAGGAGAGGGCAAAGACAGATTCAGGGCAATGGCATCCATACATCACTGCTAATTTCTTCTGCATCTTTATCCATGAGGAAAATGCGAGCATTCTTTTTGGATGGTCCCTGTAGGAGTCTATGCAGTAGCGGAATGTCTGTTTTCTTTAGCCGTCTCTGCTCTGCAAATGAAAATAAGAATCAACTACAGTCAGGAGTCCATTCTTGAGAAAAAAAAAGAAACATAATTTGTCCATTCATTTTGCTTCTTCAGCTCACTTTGAAAGACCTAAAAAGAACATACAACAGGAGGAACTCACTTAGAAAAGTAAATTGAAATTAAAACCTTTAAACGAACTAAAAATGGACTTCTTTCTCTTGCTATCCTTCAGGGTTTGACTTTCTATCTCAGAATGCCAACTTTGCCTTTGGTTTGGATGTTCAGACAAATCTTCAGTCCCCTTTATGCCTTTTATCATGCAACACTCCTAAAAAATTCTTTACAATTTTTCATTCATTCAACAAATATTTATTGATCTTTCCTAGTTCCATTGATGTAATTCTATCTTTCTAGTAGTTCAGATCCAAAACTTTGTAATTATCTTCAGTTCTTCATTTCTCTCTCACCCCACATCCAATCCTTGGCTTTTCTTAAAAATATATTCAGAATTGTTATTCGCATCAGGGGTATTTTTTATTATTTCATTAAACTATGGACTTCATCCATTCAACCATAATAATGAGATGAGAAAAAAATAACTTCCTATTTGGTATCGTCCCAGAACTTCAAATTTCCAAAAGTCACAAATACTCCCACCGCAAAATACTTCTAGCTTTCTGTTGAAGTAGTTTCACATCTGTGATTTCATTTTAGGACACAGTGCCTTTACGTTCATTTTCTTTCCTCCTCCCTTCCTCAAATATTTTTTGAGTTCCAACTATGTACCAGGCCTTGTTCTCTGTACTGGGTACACTACAGAACAAAGCAGAGTAAAATCACTTCCCTCATGAACCCTACACTCTAGTGGAGAAGAAGATGATAAGGAAGATACATCAATAAGACATGTCACATATAGTGATAAGTATTCAGGGGAAAAAATAAAGCAAAGGAGGGGGTAGAAAGCATGCACATGTGTAAATATGTGTGTGCAGGGGAGAAGTTTGCAATTATTGTAGGGTGGTGGAGGAAGGCCTCACTGAAGATGTAACATTTGAGCAAAGACCTGAAGGAGATGAGAGAGGAACCATGAAACTATTTAGGGTAAGTGTGTGCCAAAAGGGTAGGTAAATAAATAGAGCACCTCTGAGGTCAGTGCATGCCTAATGCTGTCAAAGAGCAGCAAGGGAACAGGGTGGCTGGCACGGAGATGAGGGGAGGGTTGTTAAACGATGAAGAGAAGAGGTAATGGGACCAGCACAAAGACTGTGAATTTACTGTCAGACGAGAGACCATTGGAGGATCTAAGAAGACGTGTGACATGGTCTGACTTCCATGGTTAAAGAATAATCTGTCTGCTCTGTTGAAGTAGACTGAAGGGGAAAAGGTGGACCAGTTCTTCCTTTCTACAGTATCATGTGTTTCCTTGGGCTTTTAAAAGTTCCAAGTGTCAGAACTGTTCTCATCCCCTGGACTGGACTTACCCCAGGAAAAAGGGCAAGAGAGGATCTAGAACATAGAAGTCCAGCTTCCCGGCAATTAAAGTGACATCCATTCCTATGTCCACAGAGTCAGTGTTCGTTGCTTTAATTCCTCTACCTTTTCTGAAGCAATGGGGAACCCCATAATTTAGCTCCTGTCGTTAACCCACCAGAATCCTCTTCTGACCTTTACATCTTGTATTAACTTGGTTTTGCATCCTCGATTTGCTTCATTCTTGATATCACAGGGCAATGTTCCTTGCTTCATGGTCACCTGGGATAATTATTAGAAATATGTATTCCCAGACTGTCCTCAGATCTGGAGGGGCTTGAGAATTTGTGTTTTAAATGAACTCTCCAGGTAATTCTGAAGGGTGTTACAATTCGAGAAACACTGTTATAGATCATGCGTTTAGTAGATAAAAGGTATTAAAAAACACAGCTATCTATTTTCCACATTACTACCCAAACAGGTACTATATGCTCCATTCTTTTCTCTATTCCTCGTCCCTAAAAAGGTCCTAGTTATGATTACCTTCAGTTCTGGATTTCATGTATAGGAAATTTTGACACAATATAAAAGAAAACATAATTTTCACAGGTAAAATTTAAATAACTACATTTTACAGTAAAAATAAGCATTTCCCCCTGATTTTAAAAATAACATACGTATTGGGGAGGGGAAAGGAGGTTATATAGGTCAAAGAGTACAAATTTTCAGTTATTAGAAGAATAATTTCTGAGGATCTAATGTACACTTGAAAGTTGCTGAGAGTAGATCTTAAGCATTCTTAGCCCAAGAAAAAAAGAGTTAACTATGTAAGCTGATGGATGTGTTGATTATCTTGATCTTGGTAATCGTTGCACAGTGTATATGTATGTCAAATCATCACATTGTACACTTTAAATATATACAATTATATTTGTCAGTTATTCCTAATTATTCCTCAATAACATACATACTACTGTAATTATGAGGAAAAGTATAAGGCAGAAAGTAAAAATCACCTGGAATCCCAGAACTCTAGGATAAGCATCTTTTCACTTTTTGTGTCCATCCCTTCATATATCTCTTTATGCACACACACAAACAATACATAAAGGTGGTCGTATCACACTTGCTATTTTTATTGTACACATATATTTTTAAAAATCATAATTTGTTTTTTGTTTTTTCCTTTTGTGCTTTTTCTCCTTCCCATTGTCTTTTCTGTATCTCCCCAACCCCCTAACCAAGTAATCAATGTTAATGGCTTGGTATTTATCTTTCCATACCTTTCTCCCTGATCATGTGATCATATAAACCACATACATAAATAGGGATTTATAATTCTTTTCTAAAAATAGGATCATACTATATACATTTATAGGCATCTTGAATTTTTAATTAAATGTATATTATAGAATTCCTTCCATTCAACTGGTATAGATCTAACTCATTTCATTTAATGGTTGCATAATAATCACTTATTAAATCATTCCTCTATGACGGGTAACTTTGCCTTTAGCTTTTTGTCATTATAAATAGCCTTGCACATAAATCTGTAGGCAGTAGTCCTTTTATTTTTGTGAAACAGATTCTCACCAGTGGAATTGCTGGGTTAAAGGATATGTATACTGTGGATTTTAACAAATGTTGCTAGAATGAATTTTAAGAAAGTAGACAGACAGATCTTCACCAGAATTGCAAGAACATATGCTTTTACCCTTATCCACACCAGACATAGGTGATAATATTACATTGAATTTAAGGATTGAATTTACATTTCCTTAACTTCTGCATTTCCTTTAATACTTGTATTTCCTTGAGTTTAAGACTTTCCAAAAAATATTTACTGGTTACTTTGTTATTCTTTGAATTGCTTTATCATACTTTATTTTTATTGGATTGCCTTTTCACTATCATTTTGCAAGAACTTTTTGATATTGTAGGTATTAATCTTTTATCTGATATTCTTCATAATGATTGTATCCTTTTTTTCTTTTTTAAAAAAATTATTTATTTTCTTATTAGTCGTCCATTTTATACACATCAGGGTATATCAGTCAATCCCAATCTCCCAATTCATCACACCACCACACCCACCACCTGCCACTTTCCCTGCTTGGTGTCCATACGTTTTTTTCTCTACTTCTGTGTCTCAATTTCTGCTCTGCAAACCGGTTCATCTGTACCATTTCCTAGGTTCCACATATACGCGTTAATATACGACATTTGTTTTTCTCTTTCTGACTTACTTCACTCTGTATGACAGTCTCTAGATGCATCCACGTCTCTACAAATGACCCAATTTCGTTCCTTTTTATGGCTGAGTAATATTCCATTGTATATATGTACCACATCTTCTTTATCCATTCATCTGTCGATGGGCATTTAGGTTGCTTCCATGACCTGGCTATTGTAAATAGTGCTGCAATGAACATTGGGGTGCGTGTGTCTTTTTGATTTATGGTTTTCTCTGGGTATATGCCCAGTAGTGGGATTGCTGGGCCATATGGTAATTCTATTCTTACTTCTTTAAGGAACCTCCATACTGTTCTCCATAGTGGCCGTATCAATTTACATTCCCACCAACAGTGCAAGAGGGTTCCCTTTTCTCCACACCCTCTCCAGTATTTATTGTTTGTAGAATTTCTGATGATGCCCATTCTAACTGGTGTGAGGTGATACCTCATTGTAGTTTTGATTTGCATTTCTCTAATAATTAGTGATGTTGAGCAGCATTTCATGTGCTTCTTGGCCATCTGTATGGCTTCTATGGAGAAATGTCTGTTTAGGTCTTCTGCCCATTTTTGGATTGGGTTGTTTGCTTTTTAAATATTGAGCTGCATGAGCTGTTTATATATTTTGGAGATTAATCCTTTGTCCAATGATTCATTTGAAAATATTTTCTCCCATTCTGAGGGTTGTCTTTTTGTCTTGTTTATGGTTTCCTTTGCTGTGCAAAAGCTTTGAAGTTTCATTAGGTCCCATTAGTTTAGTTTTGTTTTTATTTCCATTACTGTAGGAGGTGGATCCAAAAAGATCTCGCTGTGATTTATGTCAAGGAGTGTTCTGCCTATGTTTTCCTCGAAGAGTTTTATAGTGCCTGGTCTTACATTTAGGTCTCGAATCCATTTTGAGTTTATTTTTGTGTATGGTGTTAGGGAGTGTTCTAATTTCATTCTTTTACATGTAGCTGTCCAGTTTTCCCAGCACCACTTATTGAAGAGACTGTCTTTTCTCCATTGTATAGCCTTGCCTCCTTTGTCATAGATTAGTTGACCATAGGTGCAAGGGTTTATCTCTGGGCTTTCTATCCTGTTCCATTGATCTATATTTCTGTTTTTGTGCCAGTACCATATTTTCTTGATTACTGTAGCTTTGTAGTATAGTCTGAAGTCAGGGAGTATGATTCCTCCAGCTCCATTTTTTTCCCTCTAGACTGCTTTGGCTATTCGGGGTCTTTTGTGTCTCCATACGAATTTTAAGATTTTTTGTTCTAGTTGTGTAAAAACTGCCATTGGTAGTTTGATAGGGATTGCATTGAATCTGTAGTTTGCTTTGGGTAGTATAGTCATTTTCACAATGTTGATTCTTCCAATCCAAGAACATGGTATATCTCTCCATCTGTTGGTATCATCTTTAATTTCTTTCATCAGTGTCTTATAGTTTCCTGCATACAGGTCTTTTGTCTTCCTAGGTAAGTTTATTCCTAGGTATTTTATTCTTTTTGTTGCAATGGTAAATGGGAGTGTTTCCTTAATTTCTCTTTCAGATTTTTCATCATTAGTGTATTGGAATGCAAGAGATTTCTGTGCATTAATTTTGTATCCTGCAACTTTACCAAATTCATTGATTAGCTCTAGTAGTTTTCTGGTGGCATCTTTAGGATTCTCTATGTATAGTATCATGTCACCTGCAAACAGCGACAGTTTTACTTCTTCTTTTCCAATTTGCATTCCTTTTATTTCTTTTTCTTCTCTGATTGCCATGGCTAGGACTCGCAAAACTATGTTGAATAATAGTGGTGAGAGTGGACATCCTTGTCTTGTTCCTGATCTTAGAGGAAATGCTTTCAGTTTTTCACCATTGAGAATGACGTTTGCTGTGGATTTGTCATATATGGCCTTTATTATGCTGAAGTAGTTTCCCTCTATGCCCACTTATTGGAGAGCTTTTAGAATAAATCGGTGTTGAATTTTGTCAAAAGCTTTTTCTGCATCTATTGAGATGATCACATGGTTTTTCTTCTTCAATTTGTTAATATGGTGTATCACATTGATTGATTTGCGTATATTGAAGAATCCTTGCATCTCTGGGATAAATCACACTTGATCATGGTGTATGATCCTTTTAATGTGTTGTTGGATTCTGTTTGCTAGTATTTTGTTGAGGATTTTTGCATCTATATTCATCAGTGATATTGGTGTGTAATTTTCTTTTCTTTTAGTATTTTTGTCTGGTTTTGGTATCAGGGGGATGGTGGCCTCATAGAATGAGTTTGGGAGCTTTCCTTCCTCTGCAATTGTTTGGAAGAGTTTGAGAAGGATGGGTGTTAGCTCTTCTCTAAATGTTTGATATAATTCACCTGTGAAGCCATCTGGTCCTGGACTTTTGTTTGTTGGAAGAGTTTTAATCACAGTTTCAATTTCATTACTTGTGATTGGTCTGTCCATATTTTCTATTTCTTCCTGGTTCAGTCTTGGAAGGTTATACCTTCTAAGAATTTGTCCATTTCTTCCAGGTTGCCCATTTTATTGGCATAGAGTTGCTTGTAGTAGTCTCTTAGGATGCTTCGTATTTCTGTGGTGTCTGTTGTAACTTCTCTGTTTCCATTTCTAATTTTATTGAATTGAGTCCTCTCCCTCTTTTTCTTGATGAGTCTGGCTAATGCTTTATCAATTTTACTTATCTTCTCAAAGAACCAGCTTTTAGTTTTATTGATCTTTGCTATTGTTTTCTTTGTTTCTATTTCATTTATTTCTGCTCTGATCTTTATGATTTCTTTCCTTCTACTAACTTTGGGTTTTGTTTGTTCTTCTTTCTCTACTTCCTTTAGGTGTAACGTTAGATTGTTTATTTGAGATTTTTCTTGTTTCTTGAGGTAGGCTTGTATAGCTATAAACTTCCCTCTTAGAACTGCTATTCCTACAACCCATAGGTTTTGGGTCATCGTGTTTTCATTGCCATTTGTCTCTAGGTATTTTTTGACTTCCTGTTTGATTTCTTTAGTGATCTCTTGGTTATTTAGTAACATATTGTTTAGCCTCCATGTGTTTGTGTTTTTTACATTTTTTTCCCTGTAATTGATTTCTAATCTCATAGTGTTGTGGTCAGAAAAGATGCTTGGTATGATTTCAATTTTCTCAAATTTACTGAGGCTTGATTTGTGACCCAAGATGTGATCTATCCTGGAGAATGTTCCGTGCGCACTGGAGAAGAATGTGTAATCTGGTGTTTTTGGATGAAATGTCCTATAAATATCAATTAAATCTATCTGGTCTATTGTGTCATTTAAAGCTTGTGTTTCCTTATTAATTTTCTGTTTGGATGATCTGTCCATTGGTGTAAGTGAGGTGTTAAAGTCCCCCAGTATTATTGTGTTACTGTCGATTTCCTCTTCTAGAGCTGTTAGCAGTTGCCTTATGTATTGATGTGCTCCTATGTTCTGTGCATATATATTTATAATTGTTATATATTCTTCTTGGATTGATCCTTTGATCATTACGTAGCGTCCTTCCTTGTCTCTTGTAACATTCTTTATTTTAAAGTCTATTTTATCTGATATGAGTGTTGCTACTCCAGTTTTCTTTTGATTTCCATTTGCATGGAATATCTTTTTCCATCCCCTCACTTTCAGTCTGTATGTGTCCCTAGGTCTGAAGTGGGTCTCTTGTAGACAGCATATATATGGGTCTTGTTTTTGTATCCATTCAGCAAGCCTGTGTCTTTTGGTTGGAACATTTAATCCTTTCACCTTTAAGGTAATTATCGATATGTATGTTCCTATTACCATTTTCTTAATTGTTTTGGGTTTGTTTTTGTAAGTTCTTTTCTTCTCTTGTGTTTCCCACTTAGAGAAGTTCCTTTAGCATTTGTTGTAGAGCTGGTTTAGTGGTGCTGAATTCTCTTAGCTTTTGCTTGTCTGTAAAGCTTTTGATTTCTCCATCAAATCTGAATGAGATCCTTGCTGGGTAGAGTAATCTTGGTTGTAGGTTCTTTCCTTTCATCACTTTAAGTATATCATGCCACTCCCTTCTGGTTTGTAGAGTTTCTGCTGAGAAATTAGCTGTTAACCTTATGGGAGTTCCCTTTTATGTTTTTTGTTGTTTTTCCCTTGCTGCTTTCAATAATTTTTCTTTGTCTTTAATTTTTGCCAATTTAATTACTATGTGTCTCGGCATGTTTCTCCTTGGGTTTGTCCTGTATGGGACTCTCTGCGCTTCCTGGACTTGGGTGGCTATTTCCTTTCCCATGTTAGGGAAGTTTTTGACTATAATCTCTTCACATATTTTCTCGGGTCCTTTCTCTCTCTCTTCTCCTTCTGGGACCCCTATAATGCGAATGTTGTTGGGTTTAATGTTGTCCCTGAGGTCTCTTAAGCTGTCTTCATTTCTTTTCATTCTTTTTTCTTTATTCTGTTCCGCAGCAGTGAATGCCACCATTCTGTCTTCCAGGTCACTTATCCGTTCTGCCTCAGTTATTCTGCTATTGATTCCTTCTAGTGCATTTTTCATTTCAGTTATTGTATTGTTCATCTCTGTTTGTTTGTTCTTTAATTCTTCTAGATCTTTGTTAAACATTTCTTGCATCTTCTCGATCTTTGCCTCCATTCTTTTTCCGAGGTACTGGATTATCTTCACTATCATTATTCTGAATTCTTTTTCTGGAAGATTGCCTATCTCCATTTCATTTAGTTGTTTTTCTGGGGTTTTATATTGTTCCTTCATCTGGTACATAGCCCTCTGCCTTTTCATCTTGTCTATCTTTCTGTGAATGTAGTTTTTGTTCCACAGGCTGCAGGACTGTAGTTCTTCTTACTTCTGCTGTCTGCCCTCACTCTGGGTCTCTAACTATTTGCTGAGCTTTTTTTCAGAGGCAGCAGGGTAGAAAGACGCCACAGGGCCTGCTTCTAGGCCTTCTGCTTCTGCTCCAGGTCCTCTTCAGTGGTGCCTATCTCTGTGATTTTCTTCCATAGCAGTTGATAGTTGAATAAATTTTAACACTTTGTTTATGTGTCTACAGTTGCTTTCATTGTGACCCTTCTTCATAATGTTTGTATCTTTTATCAATACATTTTTATACAGTTCAATGTTTCTACCTTTTAGTTCTTTTCCAAAACAACTAGAATGAATACACACACACACAGACACACACACACACTCACTCTTAGAATTTTCAAAAATTTAATATAGTTCTTATATTGAAGCTTTTGATTTATAAGGACTTTAATTTTGTATGTGTTTGGAAATCCAGCTTTCATTTTCTTGTAATTGTTCCAGATCAAAATGTATTATTTTATTCTATTCAATTTCTGACTCAAACATTCTGATACTTAAATTATAACCTGAGCTACTTTTATAATTTAACATTTAAAATTTTTCAGTTTTAAGGCTTTCAAAGGTTTCATTTTAGTATTGCCTTAGGGTTTCTCTAATCTTTCACTCCCTGCTCCTAGCACCCCACATATAGCCTCTTCCGAATGTCCTGCTGCTAAACTTTTACCTCCACCACAAAGTTCTGCACATTTTTCTCTACTGAGGAAGAGAGAACACTCCCACAATGGGTCAGACACTGTGCTAAGAAAGATGAGGAAGAAATGATATGTAATGATGACTCTAGTAAGAGCTAGAATAATAAGGGAAAGTGAAAAAGAAAGAAGTACAGAGGTCAACTTAAATGCCTAACAATTCCTGGGAACCTTCCACCTATTCTCCAGTGCTCTTTGATCGCCATTCAGATAATTTAATGATTGGCCAATAAGCAAAGTCTTTTGTATTATAAACTCTTCTAGGATACCTTATTCTTAGGGTGTCTTCCTCTGAAATTGTGAAATACGAATAATGTAAAACACTCCCCCTCTCTTCCTTCTTCCTTCCCTCCCTCCCGTTCTTCCACAGAAGGAAGTAAACTGCTTTTCTGCCTTTCTTATGGGCAGAAAACGATAACACACTGGAGTCATGTAAGAACAACCACCAAGCTTTCTTACCTCCTGTTGCAAAAATAATGTAAAGTGCAAAATCCTGGGCACTATTTTCAATCTGTCAATGGAAAAAAAAGAACAGACATGAATTCTTTGTTGTCAATGTTTTCTAAGCCAACCAGACCCAAATTATATATGTTTCTTCACTTTCATTTTTCACTTTCAGATATAAAACCTTTTCTGCTCCCTGGGGATAATGTAATTTCTCAGGCACAGTCCATTTATATTATAAATGGACCCATGCAGTTCAAACCCATTTTGTTCAAGGGTCAACCATACATAGGAAAGAATTCTTTGGAACTGAACATTTAATTTCAGAAAAATCCATTTATGTGCCTACATTTAAATTATATACAAGATATTTATAGCTCAGTTCACTGATAAAGATTACCTTAAATTTTTGGAGAATTTGCTTTATTACTTCTTCAGTTCTCATATTACTGTTTATTCTGACCTTAGTTTCTGATCCAAAGGCTGGAGTGAAAATTGATGTCTAGAAGAGAAAAAAAAAGATTGATACAATTTTAAGGACTTAACGTGACAAACTAATGAGAGTCAATATTTTGAACCTGGCCTTCCTTTGGACAAAAAATCCAAGATCATCAGTTTAAAAATTTGCTTTCTTACTTTTACTTTCTTTGTTGTTGTTGAAGACTGTACTATGTATGCCTTTAAACAGCTTTATATTTTTTCTAGAGTAAGTTAGGTAAAACATCATTGGAGAATGTTCAAAACAGTTTCACTAGATAGCCACACCATTCTTCAGTGTAGTTTAAGATTTCAAAATCCCTCCTGGTTGGGAATAATTGTTCTAAATTGTTTTAATTTGAACTGTATAAAATCACTCCTTTTTGGTTGGTCAGAAATGGTCCAGTGTTGGCAATTTCATATGGTTCAGCCTATATCTCAACTGAGGATTGAGGTAAAAGTGTTGCTAATTGAATATCTAGAACAATATTTCCTGCAAGTTGCTCTAATCAAGAGTCTGCCTTTTAGATAATACTTGGTAAAAGGTTTCCATGGTCAGATAAGTCTGACACATCCCTCTTGGGGATTAGTAATGCACCATAAAAAAATCATAAGAAACATATAACCATAAAATTTTTTCTCATTATTTGATCATTATTCCTATTTTAAAATAAATAGAATCCTGAGAGAGATGAAAAAAACTAAATGGAAAATTCCAGAAATAAACAATTCATACATTTTAAATTGTGTGCCATTCTGAGTAGCATCATAAAATCTTGCACCATCCTACTCCATCCGGCCCAAGATCCCCAACCATTGACAATGTCTGCTCCTGACAGCCAACTATCGACGTCATCATGGCTTGATGGTCCAGGATCATCTGAAGCAGATGATCAAGAGTAGCCTAATGCTGCATCACCATGCCTCCGTTATTCACCTCACTTCATCTCATCACACCACAGGTATTTTATCATCTCACACCCTTACAAAGGTGAATACAGTGCAATAAGATATTTTGAGAGAGATGGAGGGAGAGAGAGACCACATTCACATGACATTTTTTACAGTATATTTTTATAAATATTCTACCTTATTATTAGATATTGTTGTTAATCTCTTATTTTGCCTAATTTATACATTAAACTTTATCATAGGTATGTATGTATAGGAAAAAACAGTATATATAGAATACAGTGCTATCCTCGGTTTCAGGTATCCATTGGGAGCCTTGGAATGTATTCCCTTGGGACTACTGCATCACACTCTAGGCCTCTAATACTGGAGGCATTATCAAGAGGCTTCATGATATAAAAACATATCTTACGACTACATCAACTTAAATTCCTAGATGCCCATCATTGCATACACATTGATAGAATGCTTTGGGTTTCGGGGTTTGGTTTTCTGCTAGTTATTATACTGCAGTGAATGATATTTGTGTGAAATATCTTTAGTTCCGCTTGATCTCTTTCAATCAATATCAATAAAGCTAATGTAAACGGAGTTCTTCCTTCGTGCAGATACTTATGCTAAGTACTGAACTCACCTCATTCCACTTAATCCCATCAACAGCCTTGTAAAGAAGGAAGGAGGAAAGAATGAAGGCTAAGAGGTTGAGTAATTTTTTATTTGCTCAGCAAGAATTTGCAATCAGGTCATCACGCTGCAACACCCAAGCATTCAGCTATGATGCTGTGCTGCCACCTTTAGTGCCCATTTCATTCTTAGCCCTGCATATCCCATCTGGAAGCTGCTCATTTGGAATAATGTGGCTTTCACAGCCTACTTTAACACAAATCACGCCACAAGTGCTGATGACATACGGCATAATTCTGAGGAGAAGAAGAAACCAGGACAATTGGTAGTTGCATATCTGTGGGGGACTGTCAATGTTACTTTTTGGCCAGGAGGACATTCTTGAGCCAGAAAAATGTCTAATTTGAACAGAGAATTCACAAGGGAGATTTCTCCGTACCAGTCTCCAAAGGAACATATGGATACTCTCTCAAGGGATGAAAAAGAAGGAAAAAAGGTAGAAAGCCCTAAAGAAAAAAAGCTTATGATGAATGAGTCAGTATTTTGTATGAAAGGGCTTAGAGTGGTGCCTTGCACAGAGTGAGTGCTTTTTAAGTATTTATTTAATGAATGGATGAATGATCGCTAAAGTACATGACATGAAAAATTTGAGTTCTACAAAAACATGATGTATTTCCTACCTTCGGCCAAGTTAAATG
The DNA here is from genome assembly GCF_028021215.1 of Eschrichtius robustus. Lineage (NCBI taxonomy): Eukaryota > Metazoa > Chordata > Mammalia > Artiodactyla > Eschrichtiidae > Eschrichtius > Eschrichtius robustus. The sequence continues at coordinate 62,026,441 of NC_090827.1, read as the reverse complement.
TCTTATAAATACTATAGAAAGGCACATATAAATTTAACACATATTAAGTGAAAAAAATCAAAATGCAAATAGTATAAACTACGATTGCACTTGTGTAAAAAGTGATATGGGTTTATGTATAAGACCTGGAAAATTTAATTGATCAGAATAAACAAGTCTATAGCTGATTTTTTCCTTTTATTTAAATATTAATGTTTGAATGTACTTTGAACCAATCTCTTTTGTAGCACTTACATATTTTAATGCCATTTGTGGATGTACTGGTTTCTTTGCCCAAGCTCTGAGCTCCATGCTGGCAAAGGCATAAATTGAGTCATCTTTATATTTCCAGTGTGTATCACAGGGCCTGCCACTTAGGGTTCACTGATCATGTTGGTTAAGAACTTGGCTTCTGGCATCAGACAGAAGCTGGGTTCGGGTTCAGAGTTGCTACTTAAAAGCAGTGTGACCGGTGATGGATTGTGTAACCTCTGTGAACCTCAGTTAACTCATATGTAAAGTAGGGAACATAATGGTATCTGCTTCATAGGATTGTTTTAGTGATTAATGAGATAATCCATCAAAACAGTTTAAAGCTTAACACATAGAGAGTACCCAATAGTAATAGTAGTAGTATATCTAAAGGCATTATTATTATTTTTAATTGTAACTTGAATTGAGTGATATTGTTAGCACAATAGACAACATTCTTTTAAATGACTAATGAAACTGTAACTCACTTCATGGTTATAAACGTGTCCGTTAATAGAGGCCCTATGCTTCTGTCTGTCCTTTCTGTCCATCATCGGAGGCTTCATCCTTTTTCTCACCAGGGTTGCTTCACTCATGGTTCTATAGAGCAACGGGGATTCAGGTTCTTCATCTGCATGAAGCTTCAGAGTGCTACTGTGATAAGATAAATAATCTGGGGAGAATAAAGGTTATAAGCCCAATTTAGCTGCTCACCTCTTTGCATCGTGGGTGGATTTGATTACATACTTAGTAATTATGTAGCTAAAAAATGGACTATAATGCTTTTAAACAGAAAATAGCAATGATCTTGTTTAAGAATAGGGCCATCTGGTGACACTTGTTTTCCATTTTACCTTGGAATTTTAATTATATTGTAATTAGAGTATAAGCATGTGATACTTCATCTTTCTCTAGCACTGGTGCTTAAATAAAAATAGATTTTTATTGTATCTTTGGTGCCAAGAGATTGGGATTCCCTTGTGTTTAGGTGAGTGTTGTCAAAGGGCTAATTATAAGGACCCTTATATAAAAGATGCCAAAAGGCCATAAGACAAAAATAAGGGAATCCTGGAAGGAGCATCATGTTTGTTACAGAATCTGAGTTGTTATAGAGACAGCAGAGAGGACTGAACTGAGAATGCTTTGAAAAAAATTAAGCTAAACATTGGAAGTTGTTGGCAGATTCATGAAGATAATGCCCGCACCATACCCTTGTTCAGTCTGCAGTCAGTTTGGTAATATCACCATCCCGGGACTGTGAACCCCACCCCAGCCTCAGTCATCATCTTCTCCTTGGATCTCTACATATTACATGAAATGAAAATCCATGTAAAATGTAAGATATCATGCCCGAGTCTCAGTAAATGACAGATACTAATATTATTACTAACACATCATCATTATTATGATTACTGTTGTCACATGTCATAGGGGCTGGCATTTTCCATTCGTTTGTCAAATTTGATATGAACTCACTTGATGTTCAAGTAGATTTCTCTTTTTTAAATAAATGCTTGAAACAACCCTATCAAATATAGTGAATGCAGTATATCTGCTTCTGAGAAGCAATGTTATATAAATATCTATTAACCGAAATGTTCAACCTCTCAAAAGATGTAAAATTCAATCTGAAGGGCTTGGTCTAACATAGAAATCTTCTGAGTATAATAAATGATCCTAATCCTTGGGGAAAATATAAAACAATTTTATGTACACAAACTTTATTCAAACCATCAGTTCTCCCTAATCTAGTAACTCTAAGGGACTTGATGTCATTTAAAAAATAATGTTTTTATATAGCAAAGTAAGGTTCTTAAACATCATATGAGCACTGTAGTGACTTGTTAGTATGTTCCAAAAACATATATTTTTAATATAAAATAAGGGTTTAATAAGTAACGGTATATAAAATGTTGAATTTCAGAAAAACATTTAGGATTCATGCTTTGTATTAGTTTAAAAAAGTCTCCTCATTAATAAGATTTTGATACTGACCTTCCTGGGAATCTGTTGCTTCAGACACTGGAATCCGAGTCCTGTCCAAATCACTAATACGGTAAAGATCATCAAATTCTCCCCAGCGTGTCATTCCCCTGAAAAGTAATAAATCTTGTAAGAGATATTATTCTATCATAAAAAGGCGTAGGATGGTTTTCAGATTTACAGTATTAATATAGTGCTGTGGGCCTCTGTAGGTAGACACATCATCCTAAGTTATAACAATTTTTTATATTATTAAAATTATATTTATACCAGAGTAGTCAGCTTGCATTTTAAATAATTCTTGTACTGATTTTGAGCATGTTTTGACACAATAATTCAGTTACACACTGAACCACAAGATGATATAGATTCTGTAAAACATAAGTGCCAATGGAATTTGTAGAAACCAATATAATCCATTCTTTTTTTTTTTAAACATCTTTTTTTTTTAGACTATATTTATTTATTTATTTATTTTTGGCTGTGTTGGGTCGTTTCTGTGCGAGGACTTTCTCTAGTTGCGGCAAGCGGGGGCCACTCTTCATCGCGGTGCGCGGGCCTCTCACTATCGCGGTCTCTCTTGTTGCGGAGCACAGGCTCCAGATGCGCAGGCTCAGTAGCTGTGGCTCACGGGCCTAGTTGCTCCGCGGCACGTGGGATCTTCCCAGACCAGGGCTCGAACCCGTGTCCCCTGCATTAGCAGGCAGATTCTCAACCACTGCGCCACGAGGGAAGCCCCTTAAACATCTTTATTGGAGTATAATTGCTTTACAATGGTGTGTTAGTTCCTGCTTTACAACAAAGTGAATCAGCTATACATATACATATATCTCTTCCCTCTTGCATCTCCCTCCCACCCTCCCTATCCCACCCCTCTAGGTGGTCACAAAGCACTGAGCTGATCTCCCTGTGCTATGCAGCTGCTTCCCACTAGCTATTTATTTTACATTTGGTAATGTATATATGTCCATGCCACTCTCACTTTGTCCCAGCTTACCCTTCCCCCTCCCTGTGTCCTCAAGTCCATTCTCTACGTCTGCGTCTTTATTCCTGTCCTGCCCCTAGGTTCTTCAGACCCCCCCCCCTTTTTTTTTTAGATTCCATATATATGTGTTAGCATACGGTATTTGTTTTTCTCTTTCTAACTTACCTCACTCTGTATGACAGACTTTAGGTCCATCCACCTCTCTACAAATAACTCAATTTCGTTTCTTTTTATGGCTGAGTAATATTCCATTGTATATATGTGTCACATCTTCTTTATCCATTCATCTGTCGATGGACACATATGGTCACCTTATTTTTGATAAGGGAGGCAAGAATATACAATGGAGAAAAGACAGCCTCTTTAATAAGTGGTGCTGGGAAAACTGGACAGCTACATGTAAAAGAAAGAAATTAGCATACTCCCTAACACCATACAGAATCCATTCTTATACAGATGTCTCACGATGCTTTTAGGAGAATTTAGATACAAAGTGTTTATTCTGCCAACTTGCATTAAGTTCCTGTTGTATTCAAAGCATTTTTAGGTAAAGTGACTCCAATATAATGATATAAAGCCTATCTTTAAGACCCTTGAGCACTATAAAGAATGTGATTTATAAAGGAGGAAAGTGTATGAGAAACTTCTTTTCTGGAAAATCATGATTTATATAGGGTACTAACAATTTTCAATGCATTGTAATGCCCAGAATACATAAAACTGGGCAACTGCTTATTTTTACCAGTTGGGCCGACACTCATTGTTATTTTCTTTCTGGCTTTAGATAAGCTACTTATCTTCTCTGTGCATTAGTGTTCTCACCTATAAAATGGGGATGATTGTAGTATGAGGTAGGATAAGGTTATTGATAAGATTAAATGAGTTAATTTGTGTAAAATCCTTGAAAAAGTGCCCAACACGTAGTAAGCACTCAATATGTGTTAAAAACTATTGTGATCGTCCTCATCTTCATTGTCATCCTCATCATAATCCCCATCATCTGTATCCATTTCATGATAGGTCAGGAGCCATTAGGGATCCAAGGTATTCCTAGATGTCTCTAGGTTAATAGACACTATCGTAGCTGGGACCAGTCTTAGTCCTACTAAGAGTCTCTTCCATAATGTCTGTTTTCCTTATGACCAAAAAATATCCACCCATAGGGAATTTGTGGCATTAATTCTTCCCAAATGTCACTGGTGGCAACAACAACAAAAAATGCTTATTCATACTAATGGTGGCAAATATGAATAAACATGGTCCTTTTCTTCCTTGATCTCTGAATTCCTTTGATGTCTTTTCACAACTTCTATATCATTTGAGCCTCATAATAAAAGCCTTATGACATAGATAAGATAATCCTAATATATTTGTTTATTAATTTTCTAGTAAGCTGTACTATACAGAATATAGCCAGTCAAAATAAATGTCTTAAAAGTCCAAGAACTTTAGGCAATAACTTTAACTCAAAGGAGAACTGTTTTGGTCCTGACTCAGACTCTAGTTATTCTTCCTTTTTCTTTTTTCTTTTCAATTGAAGTATAGTTAATTTACAATGTTTTAGGTGTATAGCAAAGTGATTAAGATATATATATATGTATATATTTCCTTTTTCAGATTCTTTTCCATTGTAGGTTATTACAAGATATTGAATATAGTTCTTGTGCTATACAGGAGGTCCTTGTTGTTTACCTATTTTATATATAGTAGTGTGTATCTGTTAATCCCAAACTCCTAATTTATCCCTCCCCCAATTTTCCCCTTTGGTAACCGTAAGTTTGTTTTCTGTGTCTGTGAGTCTATTTCTGTTTTGTAAATAAGTTCATTTGTATCATTTTTTTAGATTCCACATATAAGTGATATTTGTGGTATTTGTCTTTGTCTGACTTACTTCACTCAGTATGATGTTCTCCAGGTCCATCCACATTGCTGCAAATGGAATTATTTAATTCTTTTTTATGGCTGAGTAATATTCCATTTTATATATATATATATATATACACACATATATATATATACACATACATATATATATATACATATATATATATATATATATATATATATATATATATATATATACACACACAACATCATCTTTATACATTCATCTTTTGATGGGCATTTAGGTTGCTTCCAAGTCTTGGCTACTGTAAATAGTGCCGCTATGAACATTGGGGTTCATGTATCTTTTCAAATTAGAGTTTTAATCTTCTACAGATGTATGCCCAGGGGTGGGATTGCAGTATAATATGGTAACTCTATTTTTAGTTTTTTAAGGAACCTCCATAATGTTCTCCATAGCGGCTGCACCAATTTACATTGCCACCAACAGTGTAGGAGGGCTCCCTTTTCTAGTTATTCTTATGATAGATAAAATTATCAATTTTCCCCAATCTATAGAAGATTAATTTAAAAAGGCAGATGTGATTATCATAGAAAGAGTGTTAGCAATAGAAAAGACAATACCAACGAAAAATGGAAACTAAAAAGGCAAAGCACCCCAATGCTATCTCCCATGGGGGAAGATGAAAGAGCCCAAGCACACCAGATCAGTGATGTGCTATAAATTCTTGGTAATCCTGCCCAACTTCACCCCTGTCCTCACCTTCTCTCAGCTTAGTGGTGTCACACAAATACAGAGAAACAAACATGCCTCAATATGGTCAGTGTTTGGCCCATTTTCCTTCCTACCATCTTAGCAAAAATAAACAACCCTCCCATCACCCCCAAACCCACACGTTTTCAGCTCTGGATTGTGTAATTTGAAGCGTCTCCACATACAACTGTGCAAGTGACTAAGCTTGAAGGCAGTTACCCAAAGTTTTCCAAAGAAAACTGGTTGGGACTTCAAGTAATATCAAATAGTTTAACTTGCCCAAGCACAGGACTGTTAGCGTTGCCCTGATCAAGCTTCAGGTTATACACCATTAGCAAATTTAAACTGTGGGGAGGTTTTCTAATGAGCTGCAAAATAAAAAGGAGGTAGAAATTTGACAGACACATAGAAGGCGGCCACTTCTCTACCCACATTGTAAAAGAAAAAACACAACTGATGTCATTCAAATGTACACCTGTCCAGTTTTCGCTCTTTATGCCATTCTGCCATGACTTGCCCAACGCATGTCAAAGCAGACTTTGGAAAGACATTAAAAGCAGAAATGAAAACTGGTGCAAGCAAACATAACCTCAATAAAGCTGTTTTTACGAAAAATTTCCAAAACAAAATACTTGGACCAGATATGAGAGATCAAAGTACTGTCCGTAGAATTGTTTCCATAAAAGGTCACAAGTGGTCACAGCTCAAACTGATTTATTTTTAAACTTATACAGCTCCCTTTAAGCTGATTCAGCGTGACTCATTTCAAAGATAATTAAAACAAACTAGCTTGACAAACTGATGATTCTCCCCAACGGGGAATTGAAAGAAAAGATTGCAGCCCTTCCTGCAGCTGAGTACACAACTTCCACGTCTTTCATTCCACATTCCATATCCATCCACTGGAGATATTAAATCTGTGATCCTGAGAGAGTAGAGGTATAAGTTCTGCCCACACAAACCCAGTATGGGAAAGAGAACAATAAGAATTCTTAGGGAGTGAGGGAATAGTCCATTTCCTTACACAATTTCATTCAAGGCTCAGAGTTTAAATGAATACCACCTTGAGGGTGGCAACCAGAGTGAGGGTGTCTAGGATTGGATTGAAACAAAGTGGCTCTGCACCCCACTAGGGAATCAGAGACCAAGGATCTTTTTCTGACAATTCTTACCCACCAGAAAAATCTGATACACTGCACTTCAAATATTCTCCCAGTAAGTCTCATTACTGTGGTAAAGGGCAAGCAAAGTTTTCTAGGGTAGTCTTTCTCAACTTTATTATTTTTTTTCTCAGCTTTAAACTAAAGGAGATAATTTATGTTTGTTTCACAGCACTGTTCTGATAAACAATAAGAAAAGGCAAATGGATTCTATGGAAGGCACATTATAAGGAGATTAATTTATAAACTGCCACAGAATATGGAAAGGCATCAATATACCTTGTCTTCCTGGGCTTCTGAAACTCATCCTCAAATTCAGTGTTTCTAGGAACAAGGGTTTGAATTTTAACTGGAGAGATTAAAGAAAATGTCTTGGGATATCCATCCAAAATCATGATAGCTTAATGTGATAATACAGGTAGCTTACTGCATCTCTTTGACATCCTCCCATAGTGTTCCACATTAATCAAGTGTTCATGATTCAAATAATATAAATGCATCAAAAAGAGCTGACTGCTCAGAGAACTTTGCAATGAGTTCTTAGGTAATATGAAGAATGATAGCTAATTTTCCCAAATTCATACCTTGTACAGTTTCCTAAAAGCAGGGCCCAGGGGTAATTTTTACTTTTAAATACTGCTCCTCGTCCTTTAGAATCATCAGCCCCATCCATCCTCTAGTACCTGAAGGTGAGGGATGCAGGGCTTCATCAGGCTGCCTATGTCTGTGGTTTCTCTTCCGCTTTTCATAAGTACTGGACCCTTTGCCCTTCAGTAGTCTGGATGGGAGACTAATCAGAAGTTGTAAAATAGATAGCTAGTGGGAAGCAGCCACATAGCACAGGGAGATCAGCTCGGTGCTTTGTGACCACCTAGAGGGGTGGGATAGGGAGGGTGGGAGGGAGGGAGACGCAAGAGGGAAGAGATATGGGAACATATTGTATGTGTATAACTGACTCACTTTGTTATAAAGCAGAAGCTAACACACCATTGTAAGGCAATTATACTTCAATAAAGATGTTTAAAAAAAAAAAAAAAAAAGAAGTGGTAGATGGGGAGACAGTTTACCCAACAGAGCAGAGGTAATTTAACCACCAGGATTCCATGGGCTTCGTTCGATACTAAATTCTGAGTCCTCTCTTTGTGCCGACACACTGCTGAGCACTGGGATAAAGATGAATAAAGCATGCTCCTTACCCTTGAGGAGCTCACAGGCCAGAGGGGGAGGCAGGGGTTTAAAAATACAGTTAACGGCGTGCTCTGAAAGGGATATAGAAAAGTTGTCAGGGCACCTACTACAGGGTCAGAAAAGGCTCTCTGGAGAACGTGTTACCGACCTGAATCTTAAAGGATTGCTGGAAGAGTCTAGCAAACGGATGTCGAGAAGCAGATAGGCTTCCAGGCAGAGAGTCAGGAAAGTAAGAAACTGCATGATATGTGTAGGGAATTATAAAATGTTCAGAATTGCTGGAACCTCACGTTTGAGAAAGATTGGCAAGGTGCAAATCATAGTGGGACTTCAGTGTTTTCCCCAAAGGAAAAGTGGTGCTTCCCTCAAGGTGATACCCGATTTTCCTTGGTTATGACCAAAGGTCAGATTGAGGAAAAGGTCAATCTCTGCTGCTCTCTCTCCATCCTCTCTCCTGCTAGAACTCCAGCTCCTCTAGTTATGGATAGAAGGATGGATGAAGAGAACGCTTGATACCTCCATGTATACACGAAAGGGAGATGCGTTAGAAAGTCAAGGATTAAAAAGGAAAGGGAGAAGGGAGGGAGGAAGAAAACAATATTTATATCTGTGATTTCTTTGGGAATATTTATTAATTTTTCTAAAAATTGTAAAGGATAATGAAAATATATATCTCAGCCCAACTTATATATTCAAGGTACAGGTGCATAAACCCACATAGAGTACTGTTTTGTGCATTTACTGTACTTCACATGCACTTTGTCCTGATCCTAACAGGACACAGCAATCAGATGGAACATAATTAAGTCTCCTTTCCAGAAAGCAGGAAAAGCCCTTTGTTCTAAGAAGAGGAGAAATTTAAATTTTATCCCCCCCTTTTTGGTGATAAGACCAGGGCTAATGAAATCTTGCCTTTACATTTTGTTTTTTCTAGTGAAAGAATGCAGTCTCCCAGAAGAGAAGGAATACAGCAGAGAGGTCAAGAGCCAGACCCTGGTGCCCATAGACCTGAGGTCCAGTCCAGTTCTGCTACATGGTAATTGGGGATCTTGCACAAACTACCTAACCTCTCAGAGCCCTGGTTTCTGAACACCTACGTCCTAGAATTGATGGGGGATTAAATGAGGTTGTATATAAACTTTAGAGCTTTCATCCTTGAGGCACACAAAAAAGGTAAATATGAAGATCATTTTCTAAGGAATTAAAATCATAAAAGGTAGCTCACCTTTTGGAAAAGACATCTGGTGACTTCAGCACAGTGAAAGAAGGGATTTGCTTCTCATCTTGTATTTTCAGTTGTATAGGCCGCTTTACTCCCCAGAAAATGTCCAGCGTTCCTTCAACAATTAGTTTACCATCGTCAGTCTAGGGAAGAAACCAATCACCTCAAACACTGTTTTTGTATTATTTATAGAGGCAAATGTTTTAACTGAAGATGTAGAAATGAAGTCTGTAAGACATCTTAATAGATAAAAAATAAATTCCCAGGTGGGACTGTTTGGCTTTTAAATTTATCTACAAAACAATTCTATTCTTGAAACATTCTTTTATTTTTGAAAACAGCTATAACCAGCAAAGTCATAATGGTAATGACATGCCCACCAGAGGGCACAGTATGCTAAAATATTTTCTGAACTCTGCTTCTTCAATTAAGTGGAATTTTAATTCTCTAATTCTATTCAGCTTAAAATTAAAGCAGAATTAAAAACTGTGCTAAAATAGAAATCAGAAGAACAGCTATTCAGTTTAGTGGCTATTTTCTCATTTCTGAACAGGAAAAATTTAGCTCACAAACTTATGCAGAACAAGTGAGATAATGTATGTAAAAACACCGTGTAAAATACACAACAAATTATTTTTTTGAAAAAAATCAATAGCACTTGAATAATCTCTTTTAAGTTGGAACTATTATAACAAAAGAAGGAAATTCTATGCAAAGAAAAATTAGTAAACAGGATTGAACACTTACTTATCCTGTGGATGTAGATATTAATACCAAAGCACATTCCCATAGAATGTATTTTCTAATCTTTCTCTCTTATATATGTAAAAGTCTGTTACTAACGTAGTGTTATTATTATAGTAAATTTGGAAAATATAGAAAGAATATTCCAACTATCCAATAACTACTCTAACATGCAATAACTACTTGTTATTATGAAAAATCAATAATTAGAAAACATTATAAACACAAATGACTCAATTCTTATTTGAGAGTGTAATGAAAACTCCAGACTCTGGAATCAGACAGACCTGTGTTTGAACTCTGTCTCTGCCATTTCCTAGCCGTGTTCTCTTGGACAAGATGTCAAACACCTATAAAACTGGGCTGCTTCTTCTGGAGAATGAAATCATAACAATCCTTGATTCATAGGACCTCGTATTTAAAGTGCTCAATAAATGTTATTGCTTATTATTTCTTTGGCTGACAAACCTACTTTGGAGTCACTCCTGAAACAAAATTTTGCTCTTTCTCCCCCTTTTGAGTTCATATCTCAGATCACTGTGAGGTCAGGTACCAATCAGTTGTCCTTAACAGCCAAACATAATTTGCTCTCTGAAATGGCAGTACACGATGCAGAGCCTACATTTTAGTTATTGATGTATAAATCTTTTCGTGGCTTAATTATACTACAATGAATCCCTTATATCAAAAACTCATAGAATAACTGCTCTTCTGAGGTTATCTCACTTTTGCTTTCAAGAAGAAATACTCCAACTATTATCAGAAAATGAGGTTTTCTCATGTAAGGAATATCAGAATATTTTTTAATTTCAGAAACCATCTCTAGGACTTCCCTGGTGGCGCAGAGGTTAAGAATCCGCCTGCCAATGTAGGGGACACGGGTTCAAGCCCTGGTCCGGGAGGACCCCACATGCCATGGAGCAACGAGGCCTGTGCGCCACAATTACTGAGCTTGTGCTCTAGAGCCCGTAAGCCACAACTACTGAGGCTGTGTGCCACAACTACTGAAGCCTGTGCACCTAGAGCGCGTGCTCCACAAGAGAAGCCACTACAGTGAGAAGCCTGCACACCGCAACCAAGAGTAGCCCCCGTTCGCTGCAGCTAGAGAAAGCCCGTGCGCAGCAACGAAGACCCAGTGCAGCCATAAATAAATAAATAAATTTAATTAAAAAAAAAAAAAAAGAAATCATCCCTTTTGAAAGTAACTAAATAAATTATCCCTGAAGGCTTGTTTGTACTTATCTAATCTCATTGTCTCAATCTTTAGGCCTTTTCTCTTCTGGATCTACACCAATACCCTTGGTGATCTCAATGATCCTTATACGCCATCTCTAAACTAATAGCTCCCAACTTTAGATATACAGCCCAAACCTTCCCCTAAACTTCAGTTGTCAAACTTGACATCAAATTTAATATGTTCCTAATTAACTTTTGATCTTTCTTCCTGTAAATATTTTCCTTTCCCAGTCTTCCCCATCTTGGTAAATAGAATGCCCATCTTTCCAGTTGTTCAGGTCAACATTTTTAAAGTCACCATTAATCTTTCTTTCATACTTAACCTCTCAAAATCCAACACGTTAGCAAATCCTATTAGCTTTACCTTAAAAATATATCCCCAATATGGCTATACTCACCATGGGTACTACCACAATTCTAGTTTATACCATTGTCATTGTTTGTCTGATTATTGCAACAGTTTCTTTGTGGTCTACCTCATTCTTCTCTTGCCCCTCTATGTATTCCTAGTAGCTAGAGAGATCGTTTTATTTTTTACTTTTTTAACTTTTTATTTTATATTGGAGTATAGTTGATTAACAATGTTGTGTTAGTTTCCGGTGTACAGCAAAGTGATTCAGCTATACATATATATGTATCTATTCTTTTTCAAATTCTTTTCCCATTTAGATTGTTACATAATATTGAGCAGGTTCCCTGTGCTGTACAGTAGGTCCTTGTTGGTTATCCACTTTAAATATAGCAGTGTGTACATGTCAATCCCAAACTCCCTAACTATCCCTCCCCTCCCCCTCCCCCCCGGTTAACCATAAGTTCGTTAGAGAGATCCTTTTAAAATGAATCTTTAGATAATACCACAACTCCTCAGTGGCTTTCCATCTCATTCCAAGTACAAGCTGAAGTCTTCACAATGATCTATAAGATCCTACATGCTCTGGTGCCCTCTCCTTCTCAGTTCTCTCTATAGCTTCCTTGTTCTCTACTATCCCATTCCCACAAGGTCCCTGCTGCACTGGCTTCCCCACCGTACCTCAGTTACACCAGCCAGGCTCAGGACCTTTATTGGGCTGCTGGATATGTCTGTGTCTGGAATGTGTGTCCCACAGACTTCTACAAGGTTTGCTCCCTGACATCTTTCAGTCTTTGGTCAAATGTTCCTCTTTCCCCATCCACTTAGATTCCTGAGCCCTCTTCCCTGCTTTGTTATTCTCCACAGCCTTTCTTTTTTTGGCTGCATTGGGTCTTCATTGCTGCACGTGGGCTTTCTCTAGTTGCGGCGAGCAGGGGCTACCTTTTGTTGCGGTGCGCGGGCTTCTCATTGTGGTGGCGTCTCTTGTTGCAGAGCACGGGCTCTAGGTGCGCAGGCTTCAGTAGCTGCAGCACGTAGCTGCAGTAGGCAACTCAGTAGTTGTGTCGCACAGGTTTAGTTGCTCCGCAGCATGTGGGATCTTCCCAGACCAGGGCTCGAACCCGTGTCCCCTGCATTGACAGGCAGATTCTTAACCACTGTGCCACCAGGGAAGTCCCTCTCCACAGCCTTTATCGCCATTGGATGCACAGTTTACTTTTTTGTTTCTTTTCTGACTACTAAAATGTAAGCAGCATGAAGGCAGGACATTGTCTAGTTTCTTCATTGCTATGTCTCTAGCTTTTAGAACAATGTCTGCTGTGTTGTATACAATAAATATTCATTAAATTAATCAGAGATTTAGAAAGCTACATGCTATTTTCCATGGACTGCCCCTTTTAACAGTGTCCATCATTGTAACTAAGTCAGAGACTTGGAAAATTCTGGATTCTAACTTTATTGACGGTGAGTAAAGATGGAAAGATTAAGCAATCTGATATTCTCACTGTATACTTTACTTCATACAGTTTTTAAAAATTATGTAAGACAGGACACTTTATTCTAAAAAATCAAATGACTTTTGCAAATTGAGCACTGATTCACAGAATAGGAAATGACATGCCTCGACTTATATGTTTGTCATATCAAAATTCAAACATTTTCCTAAAGGAAAAGAACTTCTTAACATCATGAATTCTGTGGGAACAACTGAATTAAAATATAAAATCATTTCCTTAAAGTTAAGTTTTATATTTTTATAGTTACCTATATGAGAGATCTAAGATACAGGATAATATTGAAATAATTTAAAATTAGGCCATTTAAAAAATTTAGGCCCATTTCTTTATAAAGGGATTAGTTATTTCCTACTTCTGTAGGAAATTACATTTGGGAAGGTAATTGAAATGTCCAATCAAACTAAATCATTTAAGCTCACTAGTAAAGGCCAGAGAGGTTTATAAATTTCCTTCTGTTCCAATTGCAGATTTAAGCCAATGGTGGCCTAAAGTCAATGCTGTACACATTTGAAGATCTGAAACATAGGTAGAAAGTTCTAATGTTCCCTAGGACCAGGAAGATATTGCAAAGATGTGAAGTGAGTCCCATTAGAATACAAGACTGAGTAGGAAGGCCTGTGGAGAATGAGGCATTAAAAAAACCAATCTAAGGCCACTTTGTACAGTAGCCTGCCAGTTGCAACCTTAAAAGTGCTTGCTGAATTGTTTCTAGGATAGATTTTTAATGGAATTGCTGTTCAAAAGATGTTCATACTCTGTTTTTAAAGTAGAAAGCAAATATGCCATTAAAGTTGTTTTAAACTTTTCCCCATTCTAAAAAATACTTGGAAAGTCACAGATGTTTCAGGACTCGGATTTTGCAATATAGTCTAAAACTGAAAAATCATGATCAAGTTAAAGATTCACCTGTTTCTCCCAGACCATTTGGGTTATGGACTCCAACTTATCCTGACTTCTCTGTACTTTTACGGATTTTTTTCTCCTGTGAATCAAACTGTACTACATTTCTTTGATGGGCTTACCTGTCCATGTAAAATATGCAGATTTTTCTGGTTCCTATAAAAGATGTTATAGGTCTCCAATAAAGAATTAAGTTGTTCCCTAAAAAAACAATATTACATTCAGTTACAACCAGTCTTAGGCTCTTTAATGGTAGAAGGCAATAATGGTGCCTTCAGTTCAAAAACGTATGAGATAGGAAAAAATGGTTCAATGGCATCTTTACTATTCTGTCATTTTAATACAGGTCATTGAAAACTGAAGCCTTCTTAGGACATCAACAAGTGTTGAAGGTGTTAATTCATAAATAAATAATCAAAGTAAAACAAATAAAATCTGGTCTTAGGTGGTTACTTTCCCTTAGTGAAGATGTGTGTTAATAATTTCAAAGTTGAATTTGATTTTTAAAAAGTCCTTCAAAATTTTCCATAATGAAGAAATGACTGGCTGCAAAGAGCTGTTTGAATTGAATATATAATCTAAAGCAGTGGTTCTCAACCCATTTAAGTCACAGTATCTTTTGAAACCCTGATGAAAGCTTTGGCTTCCCTGCAGGGGTTTGGGTTAATCCTATATATAAACACATAGTTTTGCATATACAATGTGTAGTAGCTAATTTATGTGCTATTTTGAAAGACTTTCCTGATAAACAAGGACGGAGTTATTTTCCACATGGTGTAAGTATAGGTTCTTTTTATCTGACAGTGACAAACTGACACTTAAAAATATTCTTTGTTTAAAATTCTGGAGTAAAAGAGAATTCCCTGGCTGTCCAGTGGTTAGGACTCCAGGCTTTCATGGCCAAGGGCCCAGGTTTGATCGCTGTTCAGGGACCAAAGATCCCACAAGCTGTGTAGTGCGGCCAAAAAAAAAAAAAAAAATTCTGGAGTGTATACATCAAAATATTTCTAGTGGGTGGTAGGATTTGAGATGATTTTAAATATTTTTCTACTGTCCTCTCTGTTGTCAAGTTCTTCCCGGGGTTGTTGTTGTTTTTATAAAATTTTGAGTTAGTTTTATTTTGACAGTTAACAATTAAAATATTTTCATAAGAGAATAAATAAATAAATAACCAAAGGATGGAAAATAACTGCAGGCAAAGTGGTGAGGAAAGTGTTCTGTAGCAGGAGGCAGCTGTAAAACAGATTTCATTTCACATTCCTTTTTTGTTTTACAACATTTAATCAACCTAATTTAAGCACCTAGTGTGTGCCTGACTTTATGCTTTCCACTGGAGATCCAGCAGCAGCTCAGGAATGGTTGTTGCTCCTGAACATCTCACCCTCTGTGGCAGGTGGGCTCTGGCAACGGGAATGCTGGTTCCTGCCACACCTCCGTCCTCCCTTTGTGCTACCACAGCTCAAGATGCTGCTCTCACTCACCCTGCTGGTCCAAGCTATCTTCTCTCACCTGCATTATGGCAACAGTCTCCTAAAAGCCTCCCTGTATTTGTTGTCTATTCTCAACAGCAGGAGTTATTTTAAGACAAACCTGATCAACTCTCTCCTTTGCTCAAAGCTCTTCAATATCGTCTCATCATTAGAATAAAAGCCAATATCCTTCCAATGACTTCAAAGGCCAGTTGGGATCTGATCCCTGTTACACCTTCCATCTCATTTCTACTTCTCTTTCCTTCACTCACTGAACTCTAGCCGCTGGCCTCCTTGATGTTCCTTGAGTACTCCAGGCACATTCTCACCCCAGGGCCTTTGTACATGATGATCCCTCTGCCCAGAATGACCTCCCCCACGCCATCACACTGTTAGTGCATTCATTTTTTTTTAGCTATTTACTCCAAAGTCACCTGCTCAAGGAGTCCTTCTTGACAACCAAATCTGAAAGTTTGCCTTCTCCCAACATTCATATCCTGCTTTCCTCCTTACCTCTGCCCCTTAGTCACCATCTAACCTTGAATATATTTTATTTATTTATCTTATATTCTGTCTCCTTCACTAGACTGTAGCTCCAAGAGACTAGGCTTGCTTCCATGTTTCGTTCACACTATGTTTCATGTGCCTGGAAGAGAGCATGGCACATAGTAAGAACTCAACAAACACTGGTTGAATGAAGTGATCAGAAGAAGTCTTATTCCTAAAATAAAACCAAACATATCAACAGGTGGAAAGCTTTTTTATATAAGTTGTTTTATGGGGGAGACATCTCATGATATTAAACTTCCAGATATAGTAATTGATAAAATCCCTTTGATCTTCAATACCTGTCTCCCTCCCATAAGAATACTTGGCTCCATGAGGGCAGGAATTTTGGTCTATTTTATTCATTGCTGTCTTCCCAGTGCTTAGAGCAGAGCTTTGCGCATAGTGGGCTCTTATTCAATAAGCATTTAATGAATACTGAATGACAGAGTTCATGTATATTGATTTTTATGTTTGAGATCAGGTAAACATACTTTCCACTTGACTTTTCTCACTTGTAATTTTTAATGTGCACATTTCCAAGGATCAGGACACTCCACACAAATACCACATAAAAATATTCTACAGAATTCCTCCATGTTATTATTCCGTTTCCCAACTGGCTTACTTTAGAATTTTAGTGCTGATGAATATTTCTGTTCTAAACATCACTGGGCACACAAGGGATTTTGTTTCATTGGAGTCATTGCTGTGGGATGGTTCCTTAAAATTAACATACTGGTAAAGAGCATGAAGACTTTTATAGCTCTCATTATTGGGTGCCAGGGCAGCATACGGAAATTTCCGGTTCACTTGGGATGCAATTCCTGATATGCTGAGCTGTGAGAGTTGTTATTAAAGTAAATGAATTTTTACATAACCTTATTCCCTCAGCTTCTGTTTCTGATTAAACTGCATGATAAGGTATGGTACAAGTATCCTTCAAAGTATTTACCTCAGGACCATGTTTGATTAGAAAGATTATTCTCTGGGAACAAGCCACTTGGAAAATGTTTCTGTATCTGAAGAAACCTGACTAGATCTTTCTGCACAGAAATAAGTCTCCAAATGACCCAGGGGGTCAGCAAACTGTGGTCCCAGGCCACCTGCTTTTGCAAATAAAGTTTTATTGGAATACAGCCACACTAATTTGTTTGCCTATTGTCTATAGCTGCTTTCTTTCTATAACTGCAGAGTTGAGTAGTTGTGATACAAACCATATGGCCCACAAAGCCTAAAATATTTATTATCTGACCCTTTACAGAGGTAGCTGGCCAACCTATAAACTATGTGTGACACAGGGTAACTAAATACCACAGAAATCTTCCATATTTTTCTCACCACAGGCAGGATCTTTCCGACTATCAATGAAACTTTGAAGGATTTTGGCATGTGGAAGAAGAAAAGAGTTCAGTCAAATAGTGTTGGGATAAAATTAGGTAAGTTAATGGTGCAATAAAGTGAGAAACTAGAAAAGAAAATCCAGAAGTTAGGTGAACAACTATAGTAATGGTGTATGCATTCCAAATATTAAAACTTCATCACATTTTAATTGTATGGACTTTACCAGTGGAACTTTTGAAGATGATTAGTTTATGCACCTGATGAAGCAATGGGTTAATATAACACGAGGATAAAGTGTAGCCTGCAACATTCTCACTCGACTTGCTGGCATTAAGGGCACAAAGAGCTGAAGAAGTTATTGTCAAGTTGATTATCTCTTATCTGTTGACTGATTCGAATTTTGTCCTCTAACAGAAGACCTGTCCTAATGGTCATCATTCATACATTTGCTGTGTGAGCACAATAAAGAGGTCTCAGCCATACACTGAGGTGGGTGAGAGCTTGAAGGAATAGACTCTGCCTACTGTGCACTTTGGAGGGGAAGGATTAAGCAAGAAGAGTGTGAGGAGCTTACCAGGCAAAGAAAATATTAACAAGGACATTCTAGATATTTCTGTAGTTTTTGTGACAAAAGCTCAACGAGTTGGGACTCTAAGAGTAGAACATGTAAAATGGGGAATGGTGAGTGATGAAGAAGCAGGCAGGAACCCTGTGAACCATTTTAAGAAGCTTAAAATTCACCCTGCAGGCAATGGGCAGTTACCTGAGGTTGCAGGCAAGTGTAAGGTATGATGTGCCTAAGGGCCACTAGGGAGCTTATGGAAGACAGATTGCAGGACAAAACAACACGGAGGCAGCAAGATGAGTGGAAAAATTGCAATGGTATTGGGGTAGAGAGCCAAGGCTATGTTCTGTGGAAAGGTGATCAAATGTCCCTCATGTACAGAAGAATCTAAAGTCTAGAAGAGACCTAAAATAAGTATAGGGATTATTTGGTTTAGGAGATCCAAAGGCCACCATTAAAGTGTTATCTAGGCAGTCCCTAGTCAGGAAAGGGAAGACTGATTTAATATACATGGTGACTTGTCAGTGGTAATTATAATGTATTTTTTAGGATTTAACTTAAATGTTAGCTATGGACCTCCCTATCTCATAAAAAAGGAAAAAAATCATCTGTGTACTTTTCCCTCTCAGCCCCAAAGAGTCCCCCACCCAGCCTAGACCAGACTGCTTAGCAGCTGTTCAACTGCCCTAACAAAGCTATAAAGTGGGTGATAAGAAATGAATTCCATATCCAGTCTTCTCAGTTTACAAATTTGTCTAGAAGCCACAGGGACACCCAAGAAGTTGGCATGGTACAAACAACCTGTATATCAATACTTTATGTGTGATACATAAATTGATTTTCTAAGAAGAGCTTGGTTTTCTTGAACATGAAATACTGTATCATAATATATCGTAAGAATTTTAAAAAAACATTATCACATAATATATAACATGAATAGTGTTTTTATAAAACTAAGGAATAGCAAACTTCTATGTAAACTGGACTTCTAACTGAATGAACACATAGAATCATAAGCTTCCCTGGGACAGAAGCTGGCACTGTGCACTGACAGTACAGAGAGGGGACCCGGATAGATGCAGATGGACACACAGAATTAGTCATTCCAGCTCCTGGGTGAGTGCTAACCAGGGAAGGACTTAACATGGGGGGGCGATAGGTATAGGGGAATGATGCCAGGGCTCCTGCTCCTTTAAGGTTCCCTGTTCCTGTTAAGGCTCCCAGCTCAGTTTTAATGAGTAAAAGTGGATCCAGAGTTGACTGTAAAATGCTTAGGTGTACTTTGCACTTTGTGGTCTGAATTGCATCTGCTCAGCAGATGGGAATTACCCACATTCTGACGTTCGTCATGAATAATGGGCTGAGCAAGAGAGGAGTTCCTCAATCTTATCACGCTATTTGGCCGGAAGAAACACTTTGTATTTAATTTTATAAACTGTAATATGCATTGACATATTGGACAGCATGAAGAGTGGAAATGAGTTATGCCCTGCATCCATAGATAGAATGAATGTCAAATTTTAGTTGTAATAAGAGTTCTCCCTCATTTTAGTAATGACTTACAGCATAGTTCAGTGGCTGTCTGATCCTTTTCCTGGAAACCAAAAAACCCCATCTCATTCTTTACTAAGTGAGTCTTACAATTTGGACAAAGGCAAACCAGAAATACTGTTGTATGTTGTAGCCCAGCACAAGCTTCAGAGATTGCCACATGACACAAAATACACTTCAGTGGAAAATACAACCCAATGTAGGCACCAAAGGCAAATTTGGCCATGGCTGTGCTTCCTGAGTTTGTGTTATTTCTGCCTCTTGGAGACTTGCTGAAAAATGTTCAGGCTCCCAGCCAGGCAGACACCGAACCACATAGTGACAGCAGCACTAGAGACAGCATTCTGCTGCGTGTATTGCCATGTTTAAGAGCAGGAACCTAAAACATTCGAAAGAGTCTTTTCCGCGAGATGAGGAATTGAGGTAGAATAAAAATGCTAGCTTGCTCTCTTACACAGTCACCCCTCCCAATTTTGTTCATAATGTTACATTTTAGCAATGAGATTAACTATTTAATGTCAGGTTCAAAAAACTGAATTTAAAACTTAGAATTATTTTTACAAAAAACATATTAACACGTAAAGATAGCAAATTGATCATTTCCTGGGAATTAAGGTTGTGATTTTTTATTTTATGTGTTGTAGTTCCGTATACTTTTCAAACTCTATATAGTAAGTGCATAATACAGTCATAATGTTTTCATAATTTTGCTTCCATAAACATGTAATATGAACTCCTGTATGTTTTTGGAAAGGGGAACCAGGAAATATGGGGACAAAAGAACGAGTAAAGCCTTATCATTAAGCTCTGTGCCAAGACAAACCATCATTCCATATTACTGACGTCTGCAAGCAGTAGCAGAATTCTCTTAACCCACGTTATCCTTCGTTACTGTCAACTTGAATCCTGGAATTAAAATTGCAAACTCCTGCCACCCCTCTTCCATAAGTGGCTACAGCTCCAGTTCTTTTTGTCTTTGGCCTCATCTCCTGGCTCAAATGATGAGGAAAGAAGACTGCTTTTCAACCTTTGCTTAGAGACTTTCTTCAGCTAGCAAAGTAGGTTATTCATTTCCATTGCAAATGAAGGGATTGGGTTCCACAGTTTGAATACTGAGAAGTTGGGAAGGGAAGGGCTATCTCGATTGAAGCAAAAATGCAAAACCTGAATGATCAGGGAGCCCTGAATTTGTTTAACTCTCCCGACTTCCTTCAAAGGGCCGCCCTTTTTGAAAAGGAAGGGTTTTGAACATCTTTAGCAACTCTGCTCAAGTATCATTAATTATTGCTGGTGGTTGGGATGATGGTGCCTGTGATTTGTTTGCCTTTTTCTTCCAAGCAGTTCTAGTCTAGACCCTAAGTCTCTGTCAGTGCTGACAATTGATAATGAAAAGGACCTGGGAGTTTCCTGAAATCCATTAGTAATCTAATCAGTAAGGTAATATAACTAGACTTGTCTCACCTCCACCAGATAACCACCCTCTGGCTGCTTTTGGCCATTTTGTGACTTTTGTATTTTCTGAGGTATACATCTTTTTAAGATTACCCCTGTAAACAATGGCCCTGGAGCCATTAATGAATAGATCTATCAACTTCTCTCAGGTCCTTGACACCTAGAACTCAGATAAGAGCAAAAGGATTAAAGATTAAGGTATAATTTCACAATATTAAAAAGGAATTTGAAGTGACTGATGGCTAGTCGGTTGATAGAAAACAAAAACCCCCAAAATGTTTTCTTGATTATGAAAACTCCACTGTTTAAGAGGGGAGCTGTAGCTACTCAGAACAGTGTCACTAGATGTTGGTAAGACATGGAAGAGGGGATAAAAAGGGAGAGGCAAAGAAGGATCGTATCATTTATTAAAATGCTCGTGCTTCTGAAGAAGACAGGAATGTGCCTTAGAGCTGATACCTGATTTTGAAGAGAATTCCTTTATAAGGGTAACTATCAGATTTTATATTTTAACACACCAGCTTGTTTTCTAACAACCTCAGATAAAGGAAGACACTTATCTACTCTCTTTCTCTCTATGGTTTGGCTTCTGAAGATTTTTATGAAAAATTCACAGCCTGTTATTCCAGTTGGTGGCTGCAATGCTCAGCTTCTGCATCAGACCTTGGTTTCTGTTATCACATGCCGCTGACTTCCTAAGGGCAGCCCAAGCAGTTTGTGGACGGGGAAGAAAGAATGAGGGAAGTCTATGCTCTACAATCTCCTTTTCTGGCCTGAAACACAGAGAAGTATGGTCTCTGGCTCGCAGCCCTGACACTATTTGCAAATCAGTACTGATCTTTATATTCTATTCTAATCCAATGTAGGGACTTGAAACTACCTCCACTTCGATGGAAACTACCTCCACTTAGATGGAAATGCTTCGATGTTTCTTGTTGTAGCTGATGGTTTTGGAGAGAACAAAGAAATATTTAGTGCCCAACAAAAAGCTGTTTGAAAACTACAGAAAAATTATGTGTCCTGAATGTGTGGACAATATGAAACACAGTGGTAGATGTTAGATAAATGGTCCTAAAACCGGACCTGAAGGGCTTGTTGAAACAGATCATGAGTGGCACCTCCAAAGTTTCTTATTGAGTTATGTCTGGTGTGGGTCCGGAGAATTTGCATTTTTAACGTGTTCCCAGGTGATTCTGATGCTGCTATTCCAGAGACCACACTTTTGAGATCCATTCTTTCAGATCTCAGGATGCTGAGAATCATGGTGATATTATTCTTTTAGGGGAAGGGAAGTCTATCAACTGGCAGGTTGCAGGTTGAAATAGGTGGACATTCCAACTGAAACTAAAATAGTTACATATAACCAGCCTACTAACATTTCTGCCCTTTCCTCCTCTGTTACTGAAGTAAGAGGCCAGGGAACACTGTCCTTGCAGACATTCTTTGGGAGGAAGTTTGTTCTAGTTTCCTATTGTTGCCGTAACAAATTACTACAAACCTAGTGGCTTTAAACAACACAAACATATTATCTTACAGTTCTACAGGTCAAATGCAGGTCTCACTGGCTATAACCAAGGTGTCAGCAAGGCTGTACTTCTTCTGAAGGCTCTAGGGGAGAATACATTTCCTTGCTTTCTCCACTTTCCACAGCCTACCCACATTCCTTGGCTTCCGGCTCCCTTTTCCATCTTCAAAGCCAGCAGTGGCTATACAATCCTTCCCACTCCATCACTCTGACATGGAATCTTCTCACATAGTTCTCCTACCCTCCCACATTTAAGGACCCTTATGATAACATTGGGCCCATCTGGATAATCTCCCATATTTAAGGCTAACGGATTAGCATCCTTAATTCCATCTGCAACCTTACTTCCCTTTTGCGACGTAACGTAAAATATTCACAGGTTCAGGGGATTAGGAAGTAGACATCTTTAGGAGGTCATTATTCTATCACGGGATTCAGGGGTGACTCCTATCCGAATATTGTCTGAATACGTGGGAGGCAACTTGTTAGAAATCAGAATCTGTATTTTAACCGAGATCCCCAGGAAATTTGCACGTATGCTAAAATGGAGAGAAGCCCTGATATAATCACCTTGCCACTAGGTATGAAACAGTATTTAAGGGTAACATATGTCAAGCCAAAATACTAAAGTCCTGATTTAGTTCTTGATGCTGATACTCCCATACTCACTCATCATCAGCAAAAGTTTATTGAGAAAAAAAAAAAAAAAAAGTTTATTGAGGGATTACTACGTAACAGACAATGTAATAGATGCTGGGGAGACTGCAATATTTAAAACCAATGGGGCCCCTGCAGTGATGGGAGTTGCTTTCTGGAGGAGGAAGATAGAAAAAAAAAAAAAAAAAAACCAAAAGAGCAAATAAAGAAATATGTTGATTTTACATAGGGGTAAGTGCCATAAGAACAATAAAACATCGTCCTGTGATGCAGCAGATGAAAGAGGGCATTTTAGAAAAGGTGATCAGCGGGCCTGAAATATTAAACTGACACCTGAGTAATGGGAAGGAGCTAGCCCTGTGAAGAGTCAAAGAAAGTGTCCTGAGCAAGAGATGCCGGTGTCACATCTTGTGTGCAGGACTGAGCTTGACATGTTTAAAGGAGAAAAACAAGGGAAGAATGGCTCAAGATGAGGTTCTAAAGGTTCTCCAGGCCAGATCGCATTGGGCCTTAGAGACTCCTTATGGTAAGGAGTCTGCAATAGGAAGCCTTGAAGGGTACAAGCAGGACACCGCGACTACATTGTAAAGAGATGTTCTGGCTGCTGGGGGAGGATGGATTCCGGGGACAGGGAATGGAAGCTGGCAGCTCGATTAGGAGGCAGTTCTAGTTGTCCAGGCAAGAGACAGTGGTGGCTTGGACTAGATGGTGAGAAGTGGTCGGATATTGGAGGCGGAGTTGATGGGACTTGCTGTGGGGCTGGGTGTAGAAATGAGGAAATGAAACAATTACGTTGGTTTCTAGCTTCCATTAGGATCTTGCTTCTCATTTTTCCATGATTTAAACTTTTAGGTCTTTCTAATACGTGCCCTATAGATTTTTTTTTTAAAGCCAGTTAAAAAGTAAACACAGATGTGTCACACAACACGCGTCATGATTGGAGCAGATGCAGGCTGACTGTAAAAGAACACGCTTCGTGTATGAACGGCTGGGAAATTTTGTGCTTGTTGAGGATGAGTACCTTGACTTCACAGTCTGATGCCCCTTGTTCCCTTGAGATGGGGAAACTATTCTGTTAAGCCTTTCGGATTGATACGCCTTTCAGCCACTTGGACCATCGGGATTGTTACTATAGAGTGTCTGAAACACAACAGGGGGTCAGTGATCCCCGGGGCCATCTACGTGAGCATGAACTAGAGACAGGGCTTTCCTTACAGGGCTTTTACGGTGCTCTTCTGTAATGCCGCCGTGACTTTGACCACTGATTCTCTTTACACCGGAAAAAATACATTAAGCAGCCTCCTTGTCTCTATTCTGGGCGTCCTCCATCTACTCTTCACACTCTATCCAGAGTATGTAGAACATACAGAAGCATATCATCTGCTTTGGTTAACATCCTTAAATGTCTCTCTACTGCTCTTGGTATAAAAACCCCAAATCCTTATCACAGCAGGTAAAGTCCTGCTTGGTCTCTCTTCCTCTTTAGCCTCTTTTACAGATATGCTTTTTCCTGTGTCCTGCACCTCAACCACTCTGGGAACTTTCACTGGCTGGAACTCTGTGCTCCCTCTGGCCGTGAAGATGTCAGGCTGGCTTCCCGTGTCAGGAGTGCTCTCTTGCTGACTCTCTTAAACTTGTTAGCTTGCTTCACCTTCAGATCTCTGCACTTCCCTGCTTAGGCTAGATCCTTATTTTCTCGTAGAACTTGG